>NW_010400706.1:113199-158633 GCF_000710305.1 Buceros rhinoceros silvestris | reverse complement strand
TCTGAACAAGCATCGGGGGGAAGAAGTCCCCACTTTGACACTGGGTTACAGAGGTCCTCTTGTGTCCCAGTTACAGCGACAGAGGGACTTGCGTTGCAACACAGTCGCTGTTGTGCAGCACTGCTTTCACATAGGCAACATTTCTTAGAGCTTAAAGCAAGCCCTTCTTCGTTAGTCACTGACGTACCCTGCAAAACCAAGGTTTCCACAGGAGAGCAAATCCGACAAAAGAATCCCAAGTGCCAGCAACTGGCTCCACATACAGCGGGATTCATGACCGCGGTGCTTGGGCACAGCAGCACCACCAACAGGAGCTGCTTACATCTCATGGAGCAGAATCACAGCTGCAGCTATTTCTTCCTCCACCTGGGACACAGAAAGTTTTAGCTACTTTTAAAGGGCCAAATTTTGAGATTCTTGGTGTGTTTTTGCTCAAATTCCAATTGATCTCAGGAGGATTTAGCATGGTATAAAAACGAAACGGGGATCTCAGGATTTGACTCAGTAGAATTGTAATGATCCTCGAAACTACAGGGACCTCAAGGCACACAAAGCCTTTTGTCTTTTCCTTCCATGGAGCCAGAAGTGTGTTAAGTGGTGACGTCTAGTAAAGTATCAGAGTAAAGTACACCATTCATAAAACTGTACTAATGATTAAAGGGGCTCTAATTCAACCCGGTGACCCCAGTGGAATTCTTAAAGTTTGAAAGCCATGACGTACAGTATTATTCATTGCTCTTTCATTAGTACTGACTACGCTCTACTTTTTTCAGAGGATGGGAAACTCTTTTGAACTTTGATATGCTATAAACTAGTTGATGATAGGAAATAAATGTATCTTAGCCAAGGAGCAAATGAATAAAACCACCTGGGAATTAATTTTCAATATTCGATAGCATAGCATAATTAATGACAACGCTTGCAACAGCAAGAGCTACATCAACAGTTAGATTGAGAAGAACCCTGTGTGCACCACTGAAGGGTGTTGTGATGTCCTGACAAAGAGTGAAGTACTTCTGTGCAATGAGATCAGCCAAAACAACATGTCTAGTTTGATTCTAGTAAATGCTAGCCCAGTGTATAGTAAAGTAAAAAAGCATTGAAAAGGTTCAGATTCAACACGTACCTGAAGACAACTAAACACAGTATAAGGCTGCATCAAAGCCAGCATTGTGAAAACAGTTGTTCAGAGCCCAGGGCAGAAATACTACACTAGGTACCGTGGTGTGCCTGGCGGTAGATGGGTAAATTCAGTCAGAGATCACGTAAGACACGGACCTACAGATGAAGCCTATCATAGCAAACATAAACAGCTGATGGGATTCACGTTCCCGTTACACAGGCTTTGCTGACACTCTGAAATGTCCACGTGGCCAGTGGAGAAGGCCCAGGCCTGCAGAGCACCCCAGCCACATGCCGGAACTGCCGGCACCCACGGCAGAGCGGGCTCTGCTTGGTGCCTGAGGCAGGACCGCAGGATGCGCCTCCTCTGCAGGCTGCGCTTTCCTAAGCGTAGGAGCAGAGGGAGGAGGGCAAATACACATGATGGATGAAGAATTACCCTGATTTTGCATCTGGGTAACAGCAATATCGGTAGAACACTGCTTTCCAGTTCTTCAGCTGTATCTCCTTTCCCCTTCTGCCATGTTCCCATCCAGCTGAAGATGAAAGAGGTCTGCATTGCCCTCTCAAGGTCTCAGATGGGTGCTGTTCTCTTCTGCCTGGAAGTAGCACACAGGTCACGCCAGACCACGTCCAGCAGAAGTGGGAGTTGAATTGTGCATTTTACAGTGGAAAAACCCATGTAATCCTCAAAAAATTGTGCCCAGAGAGGCAATAAGGTGCAAACTGTGCTGGCTCCTCCTCTGCATTATATAACCTACGTCTATATTTTACAGAAGTGTTTTAAGAAAAGGCTGCTCTATTGCAAAAAGAAAAGCATATGTAATGGCATGTTTCTAAAGATGCTTCTGGTGCTCTCAGCACCATTGTCAGGGACAACCTGAAATATACCTAAGCTCTTACGGATTCCAGGATCCAGCCAATACAGAATTTTGAACCCCATCACCCTCAAAATCACAGTAGGCCACAAACCACATTCAGCCTCCACTTTAACCACCTTCTAATCAATCCCCTTTTACTCCATCAACAAAGAATTGCCCACAGCAACAATACCTTTCAACAACTGCTTCAATTACTATGCTGCTGATGCACTTAGGGTCGGAACCCTGCTCTTGCAGGTATTACTGATACTTTTAATAACATTTCAGTTTTGGTTTGGTAACCATATGAGGGCTTTGATCGCTCCTTCCCAGCACTCACAAATGGGGACGCCTGTCACAAGACGCTGTTCCAGCTTTTGGGCCTTTGTCTTTGGTACCTATGGTCTTGGCAGGTTTTCCAGCACTTTTGCCTCAGGCATTTTTGCAATCTGGCACGTCAGCACCTACTAGCTTTAGCAACTTTGCAGCCTTGGCTTATTGCCCCAAAGCTTTGGCATGAGTCTATACTGTGGCATCCTTTCAACTCCAAACCTACTCGCTTCCCAGGTTTTCTTTGTTGGTTTTGTTTTGGTTTTTTAGGATGTCAGCAACTGCCCTAACGCTAAAGGGGAAGAGAGACTGATCATCAAGTTCAAACACTGTCTGTGCAGCAGAAAGATGTCTATCATAAATGAGCCCATTCACTACATCACTTGTCCTCCTCTGTAAGCATGCCTGATATTGCATATGCTCAGGTACTATGAGAAATTTTTCCAGGCCTTCTTCAAGATTATATCTAGACTTCTTCTGAGAGCCCATGATGATCAGCTGGAGAAAACCCTGGCAAACTTCATAGTCCCAGACTGTTAAAACACTACGTTTCCATACTCCAGTGGATATAGTTTCCACCATGTCCTTCACACTGCTCCCATTAAATTACTACTTTTCAGGTAGTATCACATCTTCTTTGCATTGCATTCAGGAAAATTCATCTAAGAAATCTTAAAATAGAAGAATCTACAATGATGAGTATATAGGTTCATGCCAGGTTAATCTTTGCTCTCGACATCTGTTACTCTGAAAGCCCACATCAGTGGACTTCAGGGAAGGTCTGAGTTTCGGTGCAGCAGGAAGACTTCTCTGTCAGAAACGCTTTGGTGCTGTGAACGGCTAATTGTCACCTGTTTTGTCCTGCAACTTTCCTCTCGAAGGACTTTGCAATGCTAACTCAGTAAGCCAGACTTCAGCTCATCAGAAAAGTGGAAAGGTGGAAAAAACCCAACAGGTGATGCCTAAAAACAAGTGAACCACTCTTGCTACTACCTACCTCTCTGCAACCAAGGAAGCTGGACCAGGGCTTTCCCAGCAAGTTAGAAGCAACTGGCTTTTTCAGTAGATTTTAATGGGTGTTGGATCTAGAATCTGTTTGCTTGGAATCTGACTGCAGATCCACCAGCAAGAATTCAAAGATCAGACAGAATTACTGGGAATTTTTCTGTCAAAGTTTCCCCAAGGAAAACACAGTTCCTATCCAAATAAAATGAACTCGCAGTTTGTTTACAAATCCAAAACACTGTGGATGTCCTTCACGAAAAAGGCAATCCTTGAGATATTTTAAAGTGTGATTTTTTGTGAGCATTCTTTCCAGAGGATATTTTGCTGAGATGAAGTTTGCTAACGACTATAACAAATATGCAGAGAAAGAGGAAAAATAACTTTTGCCAACATGACGTACAGTATGCTACACATAAAAAGAAAAGAAGCAAAGTAAAAAGTAGTTCCATGACTTCAATAATCAGAACCTTTCCTTTAGCATCTAAGAAATGACAAGTAAGAAAGTTTTAATACAGGAGAGGATTTTTATTTGCATTTCTTAACAATAAGGGTGTTTTATACTCCACCTGGTGTCTTTTCTCATATCATCTTTTATGGGCTTCTCTCAGTGACAAGTACCTTTGTACAAAGGTTTCCTCCCCCCTTCTCCCCCTGCTCTGGTTCTAACTCTCTAGCAGGCTTCAGCATACAAACACAATGGGAGCATTGAAAGGAAGACAGTGGGACACCTCCTTTGATCTTGTGTTCTAATAACTTGTGTATGTTTGTGTCCAAAAACAATGTTCCAAGGCTGTGAGGACTGCTGCTGCCGAAAAGAATACTCATCACAGGGGTGGTGGAATAGTTAAACTGTATTCAGGGGAGTAAAGTACTGGCCAGTAATGTAAACAGCAGACTGTAAACTCTGCTAAAGGCTTTGATGACTGAAGAGAGCCCCACTCCTGACAGCTGACAACACAGACAACATCGGTCTGTTCAAAGCTTGGCACTGAGGGTCACCATTAAATCATACAATTCCCTATTACTTTTCATATCCATTCTAGAGGATACTCACTGCACGTAGACAAAAGAAACGTGTCTTGCATTAAAGCAAATGGCCACTGTCAGATAAGCCAGCTGAGCTCCTCCTCTCCACTGCTGCTCGCTCAATGTTGTTGGAGTTTTTTTGAACTACAAGAAGCTGGATTTTTGTTCTCATTTTTCATTTTGTAACTTGCTGTTGCTTTTCTTTCTAAGAAAAGGGTCTGGAAAAATAGCTGGCATGAGAACAGAGTAAGTCTAGTCAGACCTTACACAAAGAGCACCCTGCTCGCGTAAAGTCACTTCTGACAAACTGGCAGCCCACACTGAGGAGCGGAGGAAAGAGAAGATGCTTGATCACCCTCGTATTATTTACAGCTGTGGCCTGGTAAAGTCTTATGCACTTGGCAATACTGTCACATGCTGACAAAGCTGTGAACTTTCAAAAGAGAATGTAAGAATTAGGACCTGCACCTACATGTTGTATTTAGGGTCCATCTCTGGCACCAGGAGGTTTGAAACTACAGAGCCTGACAGGTACCCAGGCCCGGCTTTCAATACGATTGCCTCTGCAAAACTCTCATGAAATGTGAAAGGCTTGAATCCAACGGGTGTTGGCTCAGCACAGCACATCTACGTTAGTTTTGCTTGTTTTTTTAAAATGAGCATAGTTTGTAGAAGTTCTGGTGCTAAAGTAAGCAGGGTTGGAGCTGCGCTTACAAATAAGTAAGTGTAGGAAGTATTTAACTTAACAGATATCTGAAAAGGATAAAAAATGTTAGTAAAACTATTTTTTAAGCTCTGCATGAATTACAGCACTTATGAAGTGTTTTGGCATGCTTACTCACAACCATATCATATTGGGAAACAAAACTTCGCCCCAAAAAACACGCCTGGGCCACCATGTCACTGTACAAATCTGGCACCAGTAACTTGCCACAAGTATTTTGTCATTCTAAAATAAACTTGGCCATAAAAGAATGCCTCCTTCTGAGCACTAAGATAAGGCAAAATAAACCTTCGCATCTATTTTTAAGTTGCTTACACGTGGAACCTTTGGTCACTGCTGATTTTCCCCACACCTACTCTGTACGCTGGGGAATGGTGCTGATGCAAAGCCTGTGATGTAGCAGGCGTACAGTGACCGACAGAGGCGAGGAGCGGTGGCAAAGGCACCGGCCATTCTCCATTTCAGCACGTGGGTTTCTGCTCCGCTGAGCACAGAGCAGACTCTGGCTGCCTGAGCCTACAGACAGTCTTAGTGAGGAGTTACACAAGACTTAAGCTGGGAAGATCCAAAGTTATCTATTAGTTCTCTGTAGCTTCGTCAAAGGGGCGCAGAAAGCATGGTCCTGGCTCAGCGCCCAGCATTTGTGCACCTTACCAAAGGTGCTGAATCAGCAATAGACTCATTTTTAGACACAAACCTCGGGAGGCAGAGACACACAGCAGGAGAGAGCGCGTTAACAGTGCCCAGCAGCACACCCGCACACTCCGGGTGATGAGACGCAGACTGAGCCCTGGGTGCACTGAACTGCTTGCAAGGAAACAAATCACTGACATGGTTCAAGTATCTCGGTGCAACCAGCACAGCACAAACAGCTTGATGTAAATGGCCCTTGTGGTTTACCTATGCTCTCTAAACTTTGCTGTGAAAAGCAGCTTTGTTTTCAAAAACCACTTAGTTTTTTCTTGCACGATGCATCAAATGGAACCACAAGACTGGCTCATACAGATAAGACAGTATCTTAAATGAGCTTAAAGCCAAAGGCGTCTTCACTCCTACAAAGAAATTTCTGAAGTCCTGGCAGATGGACAGATACGAGATGACCATGTATACTCTTTGCACATTTAATTTATACTTCTCTGATTTTCTTTTACCATTAACTGTCAGCGTTACAAGCCCTTGCATCTGCCCAGACCACTGCATATTGATCTAGTTTGTGTGCTGTACACAGTCTCTTTGCTGTACCTCTGCAACATTTTCTTATGGTATTAATGACATAATTATTGCATTCAGATAGGCTGTGCTAGTTTGAATGAAGTTAAGATAACCCATGGAGATTCACTTTGCTGCTCTGCTCCACACTCTGTGTCCTTTTTCATTGTGAATTTTCAAATACATGACAGAAGCTACAGGAATTCTGGGATTTGCATAAAGCTAACAAGCCCCCAATTCTTCTCCTGGTATTCAGCAATTTTGCCATGGTGGTTTTGAACTAGTGCCAGACCACGTCTAACCAAAGCAGCATTTCTGCCAGCACCCTGCAAAGGCAGGGTGAATCATAGCTGGCTTTCCCTTTTGGCTCTGTTCTATCAGCAGGTCAGACAAGTGAAGGACCTCTGGCACCTTACCCACACTCCCTGCGCTTCCTCACAGCGTTGCCTACTGCCCTCCCTTGGGAGAGCTCCTCGCAATGTCTTCAGGGAATCTTTCCCTATAGGACTCCTTCAGTGTTTTGAGGCAGTTATAGCCTCAGTGATCCAGCCCACAGACCTAATACTGCTTTCATGCAGTAACAGCCCAGTCTCTTACTTATTCAAACAAATTTAGATTTAAAAAAATACAAATTCCTGAAAACATACTAGGTAGAATTCATCTCCCTCTGCTGTCAATGGAGAGAAATAGGTGGTTTGTGTGACCTATTTTATATGTCCATATTAACTTGAGATGAATCATTTTCTAAAAGTACCTATTAGGACATTGTCTCATTTTAATATAGACATTTAAAATAGGTCAGATGAACTGGCTCTTCCCCTCCCATGGCTATAAGGGGAGACTGGGTGACTAGATCAAGTGAAGATACTGTAGGCAGCTAAAGCTGGGTGAGATGCGTTCCACTACCTGTACGTGGTGTAAGACTCAAGGGTCCTTCTCCCTCTGGTCTCAGAAGGAGAGACGACTTTTTTTAGAACACAGAAATAATATTCCAGCATGCTACACACTGCAAAACATCCAGGAGATCAGAGGGGACAAATTGCTAAGCTGAACAAACCTCAGGTGAGCCTCTGTAAAAGCCCGAGAGAACACACCTTTGTCATCATACAGAAGACAGTCAGTGTGTAAGATACGTACATGTTAAGCCAGTTCCTGTATCTGTACATGTGGCTTTTGTGAAACATTTTAAGGTGTATTTTCTGGTTTTGCAAGGAGTAAGAACGTCACTGCAGAAGGTTTCAATAGCATAAAATGCACTGTATCAATAAAAGCTTTTCTAACTGCTCTGATCTTAGGGTCTGCCCTCTTGTGCAGACAGGAACAGCACTGTCCAGTGACCAGACCAACCATTCCCATCGACCTCCAGCAGACGAAACCTGTGAAAGAACAGCTATGTCATCTCTAGTCCTCTGATATGCCTAACCAGCTAAATAGCGGGAGGTCCTTAGCTTACACGGGCTCAAGGAAAAATTGGGCAAACCAAGACAAGGGAAATCCCCTGACAGTTTCTAAATACATAGAAGCCGTATCAAACTCAAGAATTCCTCAAATAACAACTTCTAAGAGACCAAGAGATGACTGAGTGGAAGGATCATGATATGTTAATCCCATCACTATATTCTTCCCCAGGCATCTGCTTTTGGCCACCATTAGAGACTAACATGCTGTACAGCAATTCATAAACTACCTACCACAGAAAACAAAGTGGATCATGAGTGTTTGAGTCCAACCGAAGTTCAGTTAGTATTGTTCCCATGGAGGAGAGGGAGAAAATTCCTGCACCGAGTTCAACTAAGCCACTGAGCTGGTCTGGAGACTCCATACTGCTTTCAAGGGACCCATGAGAGACAATTCATTCTCTTTATGTCTGAGTAGCTGTACAATAATATCCACATTATTAAAATAAAATCTTGTTTCATAAGACAGTTTCTTCATATGTTCTGAATATTTCCTACTGAGAGTGGGAAGGCATTAATAAAACTGGATTTAAAATTCTACAAATCAGCATAAATCTCTATGGAAAAAGAATATACTTCAGCTCTTCCCCACTGCTGGATTATTGTTGAATACCCTATGGTTCTCCACAAATTCTTTTCTGTAGCACAAACCAATGATAATGTAAGTTTTGTTTATAAATTCTATATATTCTTTACCATAAAGACTCATGTTTTAATAGCTAAGCTTTCACACAATTGAAATGTATACTCAGGATTATGGATGGCACCCTGGCAAAAAGTTTAAACATTTCGGTCTTCAATCAAGTCAAACAGGACTAACAGCCTAAGATAACACAGCCTCATCCTGGTCATTAATGAAACTGTTAAACAGTATTTGGCTCCTGCATTGGTTCCTTGGTACGCCACTAGTGATCGACCTCCAGCGGGACTTCGTACTGCTGATCACAGGACTCGTAAGTCCAGTAGTTCAGCCAGTTTTCAGGCTGCCTCCCTGTCCACTCATCTAGAACACACTTCATCAGTTCGTCAGTAAGGATGTTACGTGAGACAGTGTCAAAAGTCTTACTGACGTCAAGATGAGCAATATCCATTGCAACATCACCCTTCATTATATGAGGCTACCAGGTTTGTCAGGAATAGTTACCCCTTTGTAAACCAATGATGACCACTCCCAGTCATGCTCTGTCCTTAACATGCTTGGAAGTCCGTTCCAGGATTATTTGCTCCATCACCTTCCTTAGGATCAAGGTAAAGCTGCCTGAGGTGTAAATTCTCAGATCCTTCTTTTTGCCCTCCTTGAAGATAGGAGTCAATTTGCTTTATTTCAGTCCTCAGGAACCTCCCCTAAAAGCTGTGACCTTTCAAAGATAACTGAGAGTGGCCTCACAATGGTATCAGCCAGCTCCCTTGTGAGTGCATCCCCTCAGCTCCATGGACTTGTGTACATCCAGTTTCTTTAACTGTTAGCTAACGTGACACTCAGCCACTGAGGGTGAGTCTTCACTGCTGCAGACTTTCTCACTGGCCTCAGGAACTTGGGACTGACTGCTGAAAATTGGTCTTACCAGTAGGGGCCGAGCCGAAGAGGACAGTGAGCACCTGGCCACCTCTGTGCCGTTTGTCACCAGACCCACTGCCTCGTAGCACCAGGCCGACGCTTTCCCTGCTGATACACGCGCAGAAGGCTTCCTTGTTGCCCTTCACAACCTTTGCCAGATTCATCTTCAGGTGGGTTTGGCTTTCCCAGCCCCATCCCTGCAACAATAGGGGTTGCTAGAGGCTACGTTGTGGAACACCGGAGTTTGTGTCTAGAGTGAATTACAAATGTACCGTACATTTGTATCTCAAAAGTAGATATGGAACAGTCTTCTGTGCACAAACTGACAGGAGAGACTGATTTTGCAAGGACCTCAGAATAGCCCAGCCATCCTAATTTTCACTGTAACAATTAGAGGAATCCAGATGTGATTTGCTGCATTCATTTTAAGTAAATGTTACAAGCGAATATAAGAGTTTAAAGCTGCTGCAATGGTCCAAGCCTTGGTCGAGATTATAGCTGGGATCAGAGCTATGTAGAAAGTAGATCTTCCGCTTTGTAGGAAATTCCACAAATACTTTTTTAATCATTCTGAAAGAGGAAAAAACTCTTCAAATTTTCATAAATTTTTCAATGTTCTTTTGGGATTGAAACCGGTCATTCTGATTTTTTTGGCTTTTTCTGTTACAAAGCACAGTTTGGCTTCTTAATTTCAAAAAATAGGCTAAAATGCTACTTTACAAGGTCAAAATGTTCTACTCCAAAAATATAAGTAATTTCAGTTTCAAGACTATTAAAATATCCTACTCCAATATTTTTAATACAAAGAAAATTGTCAAAAGTGAAATACTTACATGGATTGTAATTTTGTAATGAAAAGCTGTTCCACAATAAATTTTCTGACCAGTTCCAATATGAAACATGAGAGAATACAGGGATTATATTTACAAGTGGTTTTGTATCTTCCATGGAATTACTCATCCCTTCCACCTCCTAAGGGCAAAGATGATTCAGAAAATAATGATTGAAAGTCCAGGCCCTAGATATAACAAATGCATTAATTATATTTATTATTATATCATACGTCAAAGATTTAAGATACGATCTGAAAAAAATACTTCCCGATTCTGATTCATCTGACTCTTTATTTCCCCAAGTCCATCTTCCCAGTGACGTTAGTGAGGCAGGTACGCTTCTGTTTCAGAAGCATTTCTGTCCCTCTATTCCGGTTTTACTGTAAAGGAAGAACATGTTCTTTTTGCCGGCTCCCTTTCCACCCATACTGCAGGGCGCCTCTGAGTGTGCTGAACATTTTGGCTACCTAAAGCCACATAGCTTTATTTTATACACTCTCAGGTATTTACGGTTGCTTCGTTAGAACACCGGGACTTTTTCCCAACACGAGACACAAAAGTGAGTAATACTTCGTTTGCTAATACTGCGTTAACAGTCATAACGTACAGCAGCCAGAGTAACCCTGAACAAGCAGCCTGTCCCCATCAGCTCCTATAAATAATACAGACATAATCCTATTAAAAAGATAAAATGCTGCAAGAGAAAACAAAACAAGAAGAATCTTAAGTATGCATATTCCTCTCCTGACTACAACTGTACAGTCCCTTTGAAGCCATCACATTTCCTCAGAGTGGAGCTTTCTGGCCTAACCTCACTTACAGGAGAGGCGCCTGCATATCCTTGAGTCCTTTCCTGTCTGTATTTGGCAAAGACTTTGAGTATAGGATGAGCATCTGACCTTCAAAAAAACCTTAAATTCAGAATATATAAAACAGGCTGCTTAGCCATTTTTCTTATTTCTAAAGGAGATTAAATGCAGTTGAAGAAACTGCACTGCATTCAGAAAGTGGACCCTTTGGAAGAAAGGGTGACATTTTCTCAAAAAGAAAAAGTCCACAGACTAGGACTTTTCAACTGTTTCTGTATAAAAGAGCCAAATATAAAGAGCAGGAAACCATTCTGTACTTTCAGAATGATGTGAAAAAGACAACCCAAGAGAGCTTTAATACCTGAAATGCTCTTAAATCCTAAAGAAAGACTTTTTGTAATACTATATCAAAAGGGGAAAGGGAAATAGCCCAACACAGTGCTTTCCTTTTTTCAGCATGTTATGGATATGGAAAGTATGTTAATTCCTGTATTCTCAAAGGAAAACAAATAGCATAAACAGACAGGCAGGAGAGGAAGAGAGCAGTATGTTTAAAATAATAGAGAAACCCACCACTCATTTAAGCTGTTAGCTCTGGGAAGGCTCAGGCTGTGTGTCCAATCACAGGACCCACAGTTTATGCCAAGACTTGTTTCAGATGCATTCTGCACCAACTCCACCGAACGCAAAGACAATTAGAGCATTCAGCATCAGACAGTAGGAGATCCCCTTTGATGTTGGGATAAAATCAGGATATGCATGGTTTTGTCCAAAATGACAACCGTCCCAGGTTTACTAATGGGTATCTAATAGAAAAAGAGAACTTTATGATGCTCGTTAATTACCAAACTGTCATGTGCTTCTGGCAGAAAGAAAGTAATCCTCTTCTCCAGATTAGACAGCCACCACAAAGGACTTCAAAGAACTTTCAGTCCCCTCCCCTGAGAGCTGCCTTGCATAAACCTCACAGCACTAACCGTGCAAATTAAAAGAAGGGAGCCGTTGACAAACCCTTCCTGATACATGCGCAGTCTATTGCTGTTGGCAGTTCAGACACGAGCCCTTATTCTGCTGGCAGATGTGCACATTCTCTATACATAAAATGCGCTCTAAAATTCACACAAAACTTTACAAATTATCAGTAAACAATGCTTTCCATTCTTGCTTTCAAGCCTGAAGATATTTGTGCTGAAGATTCTTTGATGGCAATAAAAATTCTTTTTTAAGAACACGAAAATGTAGAAGAAATACAGCTGAATATCTAGTTCTCAGAAATTTTCCTCAGATGTTTTCCTTAATGAGGAGCAGCTAAAGTATCCCTTTTTCTGGCAACTCGCCACAATGGGTACAAAGGGCTACAGAGATCATCTAACATGAGAATGGACGTGTTAGGCAGTATGAAGCACTTTCCGTGATTCCCCTAGTTGTAAATGGTCAGACATTTACAGAGTGAGAGTTTCGCTTCCAGCACAAACTCCTCCTCTTGCTTCTACATTTCCATAAACTCTTTATATGTTACTTTTTTTTTTCCAGGGACTGAACTCTACAGACTTCAAAGTATGCAATACATCTGACATATTTATTATTGTCACCCAAATGCATGTATTTATGGTTGTTTTCACAAAGGCCTGAAGTGGTGATAAAGTCTGATTTGTCTCTCGGGAGGATTGGAGGGACGATACTTCTGATGTTTGGTTGTCACACGAATTCTAGATGTCAGGATTGTGTTCTTGAACATATTTGCCGTGTGTTTTTTATTCACTCATGTAGATTCAAATCACTTTACTGACTAGGTGAGAGACAATGAGTTCCATTATGATTGGGAATCTGCGTATTGCCATTCACTCAAGCAGCATTTGGGTCAATTGTCTGCCTTGGTCTTACTGGGAAGACCAAGTTTTTAGAGGCATGCGTCACAAATTTTAAATTCAAATAAGGGCTTTCTCCAACCAATTTGACACATTTTTTTTAGCACACAATGAGTGCCAGAAGCATACTACTATCCAAACTAGAACTGGCTTTATCCTTAGCAAGAACGTAAGAGTCCAGGGGAAATAGTGACAAATCGTACTAAGAGTTGATTGAAAAATAATCGTAGGGACCATCAAAATGTGTTCTTTTTCTCATAGCGCCTCTCTGGTACGTCATGGTGAACCTATTCAAAACCCTAAACTGTGTGAAAGATTCCCTCCTTCCCCAGTAATGCATATGCTGGTCCTCAGATCGATTTTTCAGTAGCAACAAAATACCTGGGAGAAAACAGATTTAATTTTCCTTTTTTTAATGAGTAATTGATCATCCTTGAAAACTCTAGGGTTGCATCAGAAATGCCATGTATTCTGAACACGTGAGCAACCTAGGTCACAGTTACACACGTAAAATATAAATGAAGCTTGCTGAAATTTCTTAATCAACCTTTTTAGTGAAAAAAATCCTCTTTTGGGGTAAAAATCCCGAACATTTTAATGGTAAATTATTTTTCATAGTATAGAAAGATCAAGAACTTAGAAATCAATGTCAGCACAAAAACTGGAAGAGATGGAATTTTGCCTGAGAATTCTTTCTCTTTTCATCTTCTATTGATTTTATTTGAGGATCAAAAATGTATTACCTGATCGTCTCTACAGTTAAGCCCTTCATTGTCTCTTTCGCTTACTGAACGCATTCCTTTTTAGAGTATTCTTTTTTTTAATTAATAATTACTAAGAGCCTCCACACTTCAAAATTGCCATGACTGGGGCTCTGGCTCTCAAAGCAACTCTCCAGGAAGAGCATTTATAATGGACCCAGTTACAACTGATGAAATAAAAATTTAATATTTGAACATGAGACAGGCTGTGTTTGGTCAGTCACACAGAAGTTACCTGTTAGCTACCAGGTCCAGCTCCAGACCATGGAAATGAGCCCTACACTGAGGGAAAGACAAACACTGCTCACACAGAGAAGTAAAATAAAATATGATCATAACCACTAAAATATTCAGGTTATTGCACTATAGAAACATTCCTTAATGTATCCTTTTCCATCCCAGCAGAATCCTAAAAGAACCTCTTAATATACTACTATGTGCTCTTGATGCAACGTCTGAGCAATCTGCTAATTTCTCTGGGATGAAACCATCACAGATTATTTTAAATTATTAAAGACAGACAGAACACAGACCAAGTATCTCGATTAAATTGTAATTTTGCTAGAAATGACCAGAACCTGTAAGTAAGCTGATCAGTCACAGAACTTTCTTTTCCACCCTTTTTAGAGGTTATCCACTACAGCTGAAAAGCCAGTGCCCATCCTCACTTTGTACTTGCAATTCACCTGATGCAAAAAAGTAGGACATAATCTTTGACACAACAACCTTTGTTAATAACATCCTGCTCCACCTTCTCCAAACACCAAAAGAGAGCCAAGAAACATAGTCAAGAGTAAGTCGCTCCCAACTCAGTTTCACAGACATGCACTCTCTGAGGTAAGATGAACAAAAGTGATGCATTCATTCTACTTTTGCCTCCATAAATTCATCAACATCTTCCCTCACGATAAGAGTAAAATCACAGTTAAGTCCCAAATGGGTACATTTCTGCAGACACACATCAGCTTCCAGGCTATGGCCACAGAAATGTGACTCCATTTGTTGACTGTTTGCTCTAGTGAACATCAATGGGGAATTCTTGTTTCAAAATATCTGGTTGGCACCAGACAAACAAGTCATTCCACTGAATGTGAGATAATTTCCATTAGGTTTCCTTTGGTTAAGTGACAGCGGAAAGGAAAGAAGCTCTGGAAAAACTTGGGAACGGGCTGATCCTTGCAGGCAGAAATTGAATTGGGGTTCAATTACAAAGTGCAATGAATCTCTGTGCTGCATCTTTCAGCATGTGAAAAAAACAGTGAAAGAACAAATGAAGGGAGCAAAAAGAAATGTAAAGCAAAGAAAGGTGACATGATCTGAGAAGAGCTAAAGAAAAGAGTTTAAGGGTTAAGTGCTGTCTGGAAGAAGGTCTGGATCTCCAAGTCCTGTGTTAATCCCAGCCTTGCTCAGGCAAACGGGCTCCAGAGCATCTTCTTTGTAAATAAACAGATTTGTCCCAAAGAAATACTTCGCTCCATAGTCAGCTTCTCCTCACAACAGAAACAAGCTAAAATTGGTGAGCCCCTTGGGTCAAAAAGGGATATTAGTGGTGTTAGCAATGTGATCTGAAGTATAAGCACAGACATTTCAACTAGCTCCTAAGCCGAAGCACAAGCTCTCGCTTTTTTTCAGCTCAATGTCAAACTCAAATGAACGGCTCACGAGATGGTCAGAAAGGGCAGGAGTTTTTTTAGCAAGTCAGCTACTCTGATCTAGCACCAACGATGTTGTAAAATTTTTTTTCCCCTCCAAAAAAAAGGATCACTCCAATCAAGGATCAGCCCTTGATAGGCTTGAACCAGCACAGGGCATAGCTGGCCTCAGCATGACTGGGATGTAGAAGCCATCAGTGAAGGAAGGAAGGGACTCCACTTGAAGGCAGAGACACCACCTGAACTAGCAAAGCACTTGAAGAAACTTGTATTTTTGGCATATTCAAGTACTTGTAAGGTCTTCCAGGATATGAAAGGCAATGAACCATTTATACACACTCAGGTGCACCTGGACTTGCAGATCAAGGTCAGGGGAGAAGAAAGAAACAATAGTCATCCCAAGAAGCTGTGAATTTGCCCACAGAACTTGAACCTGAACCTTTCCCTTTCAGTAGCCCACTGAATAGGAAGGCAACTGGAGCTGAAAAATATGCCAACTGATATCTGTGAGCTAGGGCAGCTCAACTCAGAACCTGATCTGTATTTTGAGAAAGAGGAAGTCTGGGGTATTTTGAGATATTTTTGAACAATTAGCAAAAGCAATCAATTCACTTGGTAGAAAAGAGAGTAAAAGGGAACTGAAACATTAAATGAAGTCATTAAACCTGGTAACACAAAAAAAATGCCCCCCAAAGAACTGGCTAAATCCCCAAATGATTATAGATACACAGAGCTTTGAAGGGTATTAAGAGGTTTATTTGTGATTTTGACAGCGTGTGAAAACTTCAGCATAGGTTGAATAAGAAAGAGAATCCCTTTTAGTGGTCAGCAAACTGTGATTTGGCAGTTTGAAGACGTCATTCATTCCTTCCACACACACCTACATACAAACGCACCACAAAGACTGCTCCTTTGCCAGCCTATCCACAAGTCAAAGCTTTTACAGACTGAACCCAGAGCCTAGTGAAGGAGGGTGAGTGTGCAATGGAACTATGAGTGGAGATTTAGTAGAGGTCATGTTTCCATGGTACTGTACCTCCTGGCAACAGATTTTAGATCAGTAGAGCATTTTTACTTGAATTTTCAGGAGAACAAATTTATGATCTGGACAAACCACATGTTGCTGCCACAGCTTTATAGATTTAAACCACAAACAGGCTCACGTATAGGAATGGTAATAATGCTTTGACCATTATCACAAGGTTGGAAAATGAACAGCAAATGCTATCCCAACCAGGGCAATTACCAGGTAAAGTCATCCAAATAAAACTACATAAGACAAAAACCAGATGGCTCCGTGTGCCTCTGTTAACTCCTGTTGATACCTAGGGTAAATCCACCTGAAAGAACTGGCTCATCAAAAAGCATGAGTACACCCAGAATTTACACAACTGAAAATGTTCCCACTTCATTGATGGGAACAATGGACTCGTTCTTTCAAGGACAGCCTTACCTACGAGGGATGCCTATCAGAACAGTGCGCCACCATGAAATCGTCTGGTAAATGGAGCACTCCGATACGCAGTTCAGCTTCAGATAATCACGGTTCATGCTTTTTCCATCACAGAAGGAAATCCCAGTATTTCAAATTGAAATAAAGGTGTGGGATATGGAACTCTGTATGAGTTACTACTGGGCCTTTGAAGAGACTGAAATACTGAAGCTGAAGCTGGCAAGCTGACAAATATCTATATTGTGTGTCAGGTTAGATGAAGTCTTTAACCTTGCTAAAGACCCTGATCTTGAATTTTTCTAAATGACCAACAATGAATATTTCATTATCTCCCTTTTGAAGCTGCTGCTTATCCTATTATGTGATTTAGTAAACAAAGGTAGACCTGCAGCAAAAATAAGGTATGATCTCCTTTCACAAAGGATTTCAATTCTGAACTTACAACTTCCAAAACGGAGTAGGGTGGAAGTGCCCCTGATTTGCTAGTCCCGGATCTAAAACAAACACTTCAAGGACACTTGATCACATTTGTGACTTTAAGATATGTATGCACACAGCTCAGACATTAAAAATTTGCTACAAAATAGGGCCTTTATAAGGGGATCTATAGGCTAACACCTAGGTCACTGAATTGGTGCTTGGAAATAAGTTAGTCATGCTTAACTGAAGTATAACCATATAGATGTTTTTACAAAACCACAAATTATCAAGTTATCATTGACGGACACTTACCAAGCTTGAAAGAAATCCAGCAACTATGCAAAACTTTGATACCCACAGAGCATTAATACTCTAGGTCAGTCTGTAGTGTACCCAGCCAATGACAGCTCATGACTATAAAAGGGTAATATTTGATGTTGAGAGAACGATCGGAGCAGAGAAACTTATTGCCAGATTATATTTGATAGTGCAAAGATAATGAAATGGGAAAATAGCTCTATTCCCTCTGCAGACTCTTCAGAGAGTGTTTGCCTCTTGAAAATAATTCCAATGCTAACGCAGAATTGTGAGTGTATTTTCTATTAAAAAAAAATAATCAGTATAATAGCTGTTAAGAAGATCTATCTGATGATCCTGTTGAGGGTCAGAACAGCTTATCTGTTCTTAGAACTGTAAAGATAATATGAAGCATGCAAAGCAGCAGCGATGGATCTAGACAAAGCCGCTCAGTAAATCAAAAGGCTCCCCTGCTATGTTACACAGCACACAAACAGCTTTAGCTCCTGGTCTGCGTACACTGACAGCTACTTACGTGAATTTTAACACTAGGACACAACATTAAGATGATCTTTTCAGAGCAGTACTTTTTCATTCTGATGTCGCCCGCTCTCTGGCAGCCTGCTCTGGGTTACAACTTCTACACTTCAAAGCAGCAAAGAAGGCAGAAATGCCAGTAACACTCTGACAGTAAGGTCAGAGCAGTGAAAACTGGAGTTCGTACCTTGGGCTGTGGAAGAGCACAGAACTTCACTGGTACAGGGAATGCTCATCACATGGTGAGGGAGTAGAGCAAACATAAAGCCTAGAGCCATCTATAAAATAAGTCTCTAATTTAACTCTCTTCTTGAAATCTCAAGATGAATATCACAAAGAAATAGTTAGATATGGAGAACATGCACTTCAAATCAAAAGCTCTCCTTTAATGCAGGAATGTCAAGCTTTCACGTCTCTGAATTTGAGCTGAGTTTAACCCAGTTAAAGAATGATACAAGCAGCACGCTCGACTCCGTGTCATTTTCTGACCAACTTCTCTTTTCCTACTCTAGAGTAAACCTAGTTGACAAGGCCAAATATTTAGAACACTGACACACAAAAAAACCCCCGAACAACAAATCAAAACAAACAGTGTCTCTGTACCCACAAAGGAGAGCCACAATCTGTCCTCTTGCAAGTCAGACTTGGCTAAGAAAGAAATTCCGGTGAAGGCAAGTTGCTGTGAGAGAGAAGTGCCGCATGCAACAGGCAGGGAGCTCGACCGCGGCTGGGCTGTAGGGAGGGTGGACATTATTAGGGTCACTTCTTTTCACTTGGGAAATGAGGGACAAAGGGATCAGTTGCTCATCTGGAAGAGTATTAAATCAACCAGACATCAGTAAGAAGAGGATTAGGTAGATGTAAAAAGTTGAGACTGATGGTATCGTTCTTGTGACATGTACAGATCGCATGATCTCAGACTTCCAAATGAAAAACTTTATGAACTAAAGTACTAGAAAGAGATTTCTATATTTTGTGAACTCAAATAAGGTGATGAGCCAGGTAAAAGAAAAACACTCATATCATTCAGATGGTATTTAAATTAAACATTCCTTTCAAGTGAACACCTCTATGATACACCTACATTGCACATGCTGGAATTATGCCAATTTAAAAAAAAATTCTAAAGTAAACTATTTCAGGGGTGAACAATTCTAAGGTAACTAATGAGTATAAATTATTCTTGAAAGTACAGGGATATACTGAAAATACATGGAATAATACGTCACTCGTATAACATTTTGGTTTCTGCAAACCATGATGCAGGTTTAAGAGAAGAACAAAAAAATTTACTGTTCTCTTTTTTTCCCCTCCCATGGAGAAACACGTGTTTTGATGTTTGCACTTTTGCAGAGCTTTGAGCAGCTTACGGCTTCTCTATCAGTAAGGCTGAACAGAGTTCATCCAGCTGATAATGAGTTAAGAGCGAGTGCTGTGACGGGGGATTTCCAGGCAGGACAGGATCCTCGGTGGGGTAGTCTGGCTGCAGAAGGCATGATGAATAGAAAGGGAATTTAGTTTCAATATTTATGAAGAGAAAAAGCAAGGAAACTAATGAAAAGGCCTTAATCTCTTGCTGGTAGGCTTACTGAAGTCTAATTTTGGCAAATACGTGCAGTCAGAAATCTCTCAGTTGACACACTATCACCAACTGTTACTACTCTTAAGTTCCTGGAGGGAAGAGAGACGTCTCCTCAGTCAGGGAATCCCCATCTGTGTGGGTCAAAGGACGCTAACTCTAGGTTGATGGTATCTGGTCCTTAGTACTGCCTGAAGAAGAAAACAATGAGTTGTAACTGCCATTTAAATTACAAAGTCTGGCAGCGCACAGAAACTGAAGCTGGAAAGCTCTCTAGATGTTCTGGGGTTTTTTTTCCCCACTGACCCTATGAGCTCTATTGAAGAGGGAATCTGATCAATGTGTCTGAAGAGACAGAAGGGAGCTACTCCCTGCAATAGCAGCGATTTGGACATACTGCCAGGTTCCTTCCAGTTACAGAATTATTGAATAATCCAGATTGGAATGGACTCTGGAGATCGTCTAGTCCAAATCCCTGTAAATTTTTTTACCCTTATACCTGTTCAGAATTTCCTTTGGATGAACCCGCAACCACTGCTTCTCAACCTTTCTCTGCGCATCGCCAAGAAGAGTCTCATGAGTATTTAGTGTGTAGGATCTGCAACACTTTTGTCAAGCTAACGATTCAGTATCACGTTTGTAAGCACTTCAAGCTGTTAAGGGAAGAACAAGGCGTGCATGTGTCTATTGCCGGCATCCTTCCTGATTCCAACACGTGGAAATTTAGGAACTCCTTGAGTTATCTGCAGCCCAGCAGTGGTGCTTAATTGGACATAGGTTAAATCCTTCCTTGAATCTACTTTGTTTCCACAAATTCTGTGATGGTATGTGCTGTAGTTGGATTATAAATTATGAAAAAGTGCTTCTGTCACTTGAAGTGGAATAAACTGAGCTTTCCTAGTTTTAGCAAAATTGCATTGAGAGCAAACAAGACTAACACGATGCATGACTTTGCTGGCTGATTTACGCAACTTCAGTGGCAAGAGATCTCAAGGATGTTTTCAAACTTCACAGTGCAGGGAAACTATTGAGATAACAAATGTGAGCAACCTTTGAGAATTTCTCTGCATAAGAAAGTTTACTATCAGAACTATTCCTGGGCAGTTTTTTCACTTGACTTCCAGTGGTGTAATTTCTCATGTGAAGACACTCCAAAACAGGCCAGTTCACTCAGGATTTACAGCAATATAGCTTTCATAAAATATTACAGATTGGCTGGTAAGTCTATACATGTATATAAGCACTGACTGCAAAAACGCAAAGAAAGAAATCAGGAAATAGAGAAGTTTTTTTGCCCTAAAAGACAACTCCTTGCCTACTTTTAAGATCAAAGGCAAATTGCAAGATACCATCAAGAGAAACATAGCTGTGTCAGTCCCAAACTAAAAATTAAATACTGTGCTGTTAACACTAATCACTTTAAGATGCTCTATGGTTTTGTTTATATTCCTGCCCAAATCACTGCTGGGCAAAACACTGAACCTTAAAATTGAAAATCACTCTTTTGTTTTTACTTGTGATGACTTTAACTACCATGGCTGCTCTCCATTCGGTCTGATGCCACCAGCCCTTTCCAAGTGTTTAAGTGTAGTCATAATAGGCAGTGAAAGAATAATTGTCATATTTTAGTCGAAATACCAGGTGTCTTACCAGCTTAGTATGTTCAGAAAAATGCATTTATACTGACAGTTCATGCCTGTGCTGAACTGACTCTTCTTTTTCACTTTCTCCTGCTTCCATAGACTTTCCAATAAATGCCTTTAAAACTCACTACCGTGATCCCTACTTCTGCTTTTGTTTCAGTGTGAATCAGTCTATTTACTGGACTCCCCTTGTAGCAGCAAACTGCCCTTTGTATAACTGAACCTGGTTAAGAATTCCCTTTTGCTGCAAACCTGAATGGAATTATTGGCAGTATGTAATGCCATACACCGTGCCAGGATGTTTGCTCCCACATCTCACTCAAAGGCACGGGGCTTTGTTCTGATTTACACACTTCAGATAAAATCAGAATCAGGCCAACAGTTCCTGTCAAAAGAGCATACAAACTGAAAGGTGGAGAAGATAAAACAGACTTGCTCCAAGAGATTCAGAGAATGGAAGTAGCACAAAGCTTTGTAACTTCTGGTTTAGCAGGGAGTGATGATAGCCTGTGAGGAGCATCCATAAATCCTGTGGAAGCAGGGGGATTTCCAGAGGTCTTAGACAGGAAAGTAAAAAGATGAATGAACTGGTGAAAAAAAAGAGAATTAAAACTTTAAAATACATCACCCTGCCTCAAAGAAGGCAGCTTTGTTCGTATTTCATGGTGCACTCATGCTCACATTTTGAGAGTCCTCAGGACTACTACCTTTGTACATGAAAGTTAAGAGTCTGGAGAACAGACTCCCAAGATTTAGTTGTCATTACTGCGGCTTCTGTCCTTCTGACATATATCTTCCCCTCGCTAATTGACCGTACAGGAACTAAAGCGAGAAGCATTCAAAACTTGCAGTGCAATCCGGTTCCAAACACAGCTGCGAGGTGACTGCAGGCAGTTTCCTCCCAGCTTGCTCTTGTAGGGATGGGCAACAACATTCTGCAGACAGCAAGTTGGGCTCTTGCCTAGCCCCACTGCATCTTGAACACAGCAGCACACATCCTAAAGAATTCCCCCCAATAGCTTCTCTGCTTTTTTCTTTTCCGTATGCTCTTTCACAATGTATGGCCACAAAGTCAGCTTTCCTGACTTCTTAATATTCATTTTCAGGGCCTTGCCTGCCACCAGTTCATAGTGAAAACATCATGTCTGTGTTAGGAGTCTGTCTCAGTTCGAACTCTGTACTTTTGGGAGGCACAAGAAAAGTGATGTCTGTGCAGGTTACACAGCAGTAAGATTACACAGGCTGCACGAGTAACCCTGTGCAGGTTACACAGTTCTAAGATCCTAAGCTTTGTTTGATAGGAAAGGAAAGGAAAATAAAAGTCAGGTATCAGACCAGGAAACAGTGCCTAAAGTTGCTGAAATGTGCCTGGTGTTTTAGCATAGGCCCAAACTATTGTTCATGAATCTGGATGGACCAGACACAGGCAAACCATACATGCTACAAAATAGTCTGCCAAGAGGTGACACAAGCCAACTCTTCCTGAATATGTGAATGCTCTAAGTCAAACCTGCAGCTGGGCTAACAGGCATTAGGAAAGAAAGCACGAGTCATGGGTTCAGTAGGCTTTGACAGCTCTGGCAGCTGGCAACGAAGCACTGCGCAGCCGCTCGCCCACTCCCCTTCCCCTCTGAGGGGAAAGAAGAAAGGTAAAAGTAAAGTCGCTGGAGAGTTTACTTGAACAACACAAAGAGGGAGCGGAAACATTAGTAATTACAATGATAAAGAACATGATATACAACTCACCACGTGGCTGCTGGGAACTGCGCACCCTGGCTGCTAGATCCACTTACACGCACTGAGCGTGACCTCAGTACGGTATCAAATCTCCCGCTGGCTCGTTCGGGCCAGCTATCCTGGCTGTGGAAACTAACCCTATCCTAGCCGAACCCAGGGCACCATAGTATGTCACAGTGCAGACATAATCCCACAGTCTCACGGTGCAGTTCCTAGACAGCTGAAGAAAGACTTTGGAGAGAAACACGCTTTCTTTCCAAAAGCCAAGGCCCTATTGCTTTGACACATTTCTCCAGGTAATGAAGGAATTATGACCCAATCTTGGTTCGCACAGTCAGAGATACTGTAAGTAAGCTGTGTCTACACTGCAGGACAAGTTCACTCTACAGCAGGACCAGTACATGTACCTCACAAGGATGTACTCTGGCTGCAGACGAAGACGCAACAGAGAGCACACCATCCTACGGGACTGCAGGGCCTGACTGGGCTGCTTGTTCCACCAGGACTGAGAGGTACAGGAAGGAATTCTCATGCTCCACAGTGTGGTACAGATTTAGTAGAATAACAAAAAAATTACATCTAATTTTGGTTCATGTGAAATTACTTCTTGCACTGTCTGAGAGCGTGTTTCACTTCCTTTGCTTTCACCAAAAAATGAAAGTTGCACGTGTCTCAAAGTAGCTAGATTTACTCCACAGCAGAATGATGGACAATGTATAGACATTACTTTTACTTTTTCCTATACCCTCCAAATGGCTTCTTTTTCCAGATGCAAAGCACGTATTTTTCTCAAAGCACCACGTATTGTATGACATAAAGCATGCCAAGTTTCATGAAAACCTAAGCGTGTTCATGAAATAAGAGTTGGATGATACCCCTGCATTAAAAGCTGATCATTAAGTTAATTTCTGTCTATTTCTGGTGATTACATTAATCCTGAAGTGGTTTTGTGGTATTCACTGAAATTGATTGCAATGAAATGTTTATTAAACGACAGCGCATCCTTCTGTAGGTACCTATTGCACAGTTGGTTCTTCTGGTTTTCACAAAAGGAGTAAAATTTTATATACAATCTCTCGCAGTCTATTGTTTAGTACCAAAGCAACTCTGAATGACACAAGGCATCTACTAAAGACACCTTACAGGGGAAGAAGTCACGGTCATGTCTTGCTGTCCAGATGTGGATACTGCCAGCTACATTTAGATGCTTTTTAAGATGCACTGCCCCGCAGCCTTTGGGTTTGGTTTTCAAACACAGGCAGTGTTCCACTGCCAGCAAGCAGGCCCTGGGTATTTTGCCTTCAGAATGTCCTCCATCAGTTAAGTGTTTGGTAGTACTGCTTTACAGGGGCTAAAATGTTGGATTTTTCCAAACGTGCCTGACATAAATAAGCCAAGTGTTTTGGAGAGGAATCCAGAGGTATTTAATCAAGCAAAACCTCTATTGATTTCCATGGGAGTCTTGTCAGAGTAAGAATGGGGTCGAGACTTCAAGGCTTGGCACATTATCAATCCCAGCAAATGACGGGCGAGATCTGATGCCTAACGCATGTTCTAGTGAGGAAACAACTTGGCTCAGTGACCATATTTAAAACATCACATACTGTAGTTTAAGCTCTGTAAGCAGTGAGAAGAACAAAGCTTAAGTTAGTCTCTAAACACCCAAGTCAGAGTTCAAATATAGTGCAAATATTCCTTACATATCTCAGCATGCCTAGTGGCCCGCTTACTGTAAAAGGCAAGTACGATGGATAAAAAGTAGGCGGGTCTTGATGTGAAATGAATGCCTAGTAAAAGCATCACAATGCATGGTTTATCCACAAGATATTGATGACTAGATAGCACATGACTGTAGTATGTAGTTAAGAAACACTATTAAAATAAGGAAAGCACTTTTCCATGTAGTTATTTTAGCTCTTTGTTTCCCCTGAATTTCTCAAAGACACTGTCTATCCCGCTTGGCTTTGTGGGGAAGCCTGAAATTTCACATCCTCACATCCAAAGATAAAAGCTAAAGAAAAGAGATGACAAGGTTTACTCTACAGCCTTTTCTAAACACTAACAAACATAACCGATGTGAATTCATCCAGCAGATTGTGTTTACACTGTACCAGCTTGCCTTATAAAGCCAGATTTTTCAACATATTTCTATTAAAAAAGATGAGCCTAACACATGGAGTAAGCTGTTCAGGAAAGGGGTTTCTAGCTCAGTTACCTTGTCTGCTCCGTTGTTGGTGGCACTTTTTTAACATGCATGATGTTGCAGATGACATCAATGGCTGGTAGCTAACAGAAAGAAACTCTGTAAGAACAGAAAGAAATTCTGTAAGAAACTGCAAAAAATCCCTGTGCAGAAGACATATTACAACCCCCTTCTCACACGCCTTCACACAGGATTCTGTTCCAATGAAGGAGAAAACTATAGGCCATGCAAGCTCAGCTGTTTTGAAATACCCTGTCCCGGAGACTGAAACATTCCATCTCTTCTGTGATGGACATCTTACCTTTCAGGGAGGATTCCACAAAGGCGTTATATCATATACCTTCATGTAGCACAGGAAGAACAATGACAATTGCATGCATTAATAGGACGCAATGCTGGGCTAACACACAGGCTGGTGTTCAGAATACTCTGGAATGTATTCAGGGCAACACAGAGCTAGAAACAGCTTTCACAGTCCCTCTGACCAGGTGCTGGCAAATGAAAACCAGGGGTTGTCTAGAGGTGTTTCTAGGCAAACATCAAAATCCGACTCACCCTCAAAACAGGAAAGATTTTTCTACTTTACTTCTGCTTGATTTGACTGATTTTTTTAGTAAGCATACTGCTTTCTTAGAAAAACACCCTTCTGCCTGCAACAAGCATTTGCTTTTCAACTGAAACATCTTCCCCTACTCCAAAGACCTAAATGGTGATCTTAGCAAGAATAAAATTATATATAAATCCTTGACGCAAATTCTTTTTGAGAAGAAAGCTGACACTGCAATGATTTTCACAGTGTGCAGACTGGAGAAACACCTCCAACACATACTAAGATGCATCTTGACCATCAAATCACACTGTAAATGGGGGGCTGGCTCAGTGACAAACCAAGTGCACACACCAGTCTAGCTTATTCAGAGCTCCTAACAGCACACCGACTCCTCACATGTTGTCTGGATGTAACACACAGTCTTACAATTCATACATTTTAAACAGCCGATTTTCCTTCCCTTTCACTAATTAGGTAACAGTCTATGAGAGAGGAGAGTTCCCTAGATAACAAAAGAAAAGAAAATAGTTTCTGAGAATGTCCCGTGTATATTCACTGAGGTCTAAAGAAACTGCAAAAGCATAAACAGCTTTCACCATTTCAATTCCAGTTTCATAACCTAAGGTGATGCTTAAAAATCTCTTCATATATACAGATAAAAATTTGAATGCATTATGACTTCTTTTCTACTTACAAAGGATATGGTCACCTCTCATTTTTGCCTCTTACAGATTTGGGACTCTGTTCTAAGCGGTCTTCATCTGCATGTGAAATGCAGTGAGACTGGGTTTGCTCTCCCTGTCTTTCACAGCTTGAAGCTCAGCTGCTTTCAGTCCTTAGGGCTCCATGTTTCCACCTTGAAAGCTACAAAGCTGTTTGCCCTGCCCTGTCACACACTGAAACTTTTCAGGAAAGGAAAGCAGGGAAGGGAATTAGCTAGAAGAACATAGGTGTGAAAGACAAGAAGGCAAACAATGAGGAAAGGTGTCTGGGGTAGTGAAAGGCTGCCTCAGGCAGAAGAGTTCAAGACAATAACATCTATGTTGCATTGGAGACTCAATTTCTCTGAGCACACAGAAACCATGGTGAGCTTTCTAGCTGAAATCATCCCATCCAGAGGCGTCCTGGCAGGGATATTTAGTGATTTTCTATATAGTTAAAAAAGTCAGAACGCGGAGGAAAAGGAACAGTCCAATCTGGTGATTTGTACAATCACCTCATGCTTTTCCTGGAGCTTTTGATTTCATGCTGCTATCAGGCAGCTGGGAAGCATACACAGCAGCCTCTGGGCTCTCTGGCACTCACTACTGTGGCTGGCCGCTCGCATGGAGCAGTCCTGGACGTGCTCTGATGTACACCATAGCACATCAAAACTAATTCTGGAAAAAATGAAGACACTAACTGTCATTTCTACACTATTAGGATTGCTACCTCATTGCTACATCTAATCGACATTCATTTACATACAGAAGATGTTGACCTTGAGCTCAAGATTATTCATAAGTAATGAATGAAATGCTTAATGTTCCTTGATTTCAGCTGGACTTTCCAGGCTTGGCTACACGGGGGCCCAGCTCTTCGCCTTTCTGAGCCACACATTATAGCCATTGCAATTCAGATAGTACAGACTGAAGCAGCACTGCAGAAAAATGTCTCCATTCAAAGAGAGCCTTGGCTAACTGGTCGCCCTCCATTCTTTCAACCCCCCCACCCCAGGCTCATTAAGCTTGCAAGAATGTAGCCTCGTCCTGCAGAGGCTTATTCACACAGAGAGTCCTCATGTTCCAGGGAATAAATGTTCTCAAGACCAGGTCCCTAGCTGGGAGTGTTATATGCCAACATTCTCATAATTCTTCTGTAACTAGACAACTGAATGGCCCCACCTCTTGAAATGAGAGTAGACCTGTCAAAAAAAAAAAAGCAAACATTAAAGTTTCTTTAGGCATTACTAGCTCAGCCTCCCTGTACACCATGGGATACATCATTCTAGAACACGGAAGCAGATTTACAAAGATAAATGCTGCTGCTTCTGATTTTCTTATTAAAAATACGGCAGCTGGTGAGGGCAATGGTGCTAACTGTGCTACTGGAATTTCTTGTTTATAGGGGAAACAACTACTTTGAAATTTAAATATGTCTTTAAAGTTATGTGCATTTTCATAATAGCTACATTATGGGATGTTACCTGCCTCCTGCTGCTGCTGCCAGCATCTTTTAGTTCAGTAGCTTGTTACTAACATCTTACTCAAACTTTGCTATTAATGGTAGAGGTAGAATGTGCTGGGAGCTGTATATCAGCTTCCCCTTGTTGAATGTATTTGGCAAAGAAATCCAACAAAACCTGGCCAATATGAAAATTTCCAATATCTGATTTTTACCAATAATGTTAATTTGAGCACATAAGATAATGATAGGAAGTACAAACCTAGAAAAAAGGCACATACGTTCAGCATACTACTGCGTTCCTGAAGACAAATATGTCCGTCAAAGCATATACCTGTATAGTACTGAAATAATTTGAGGTTTATCATTCATTCTTCAGTTAGTGTTACAGCACTACAAAACCGAATCTCACCCCACGTGTTTCCCCAAGGACACTGACCATTTTGTAGAACGGGAATGTAACCCATTCTGTGCAATAATAATTTTATTACCATTTTTTATGTGAGAAGCCACAGCCACACGCCTCCAGTTTCCCCAGGCAAGGCAAACATGCTCACAGATCTTAGCAGACCTGCTGAAATAACGGATCTCAGTTGTGATTACGAGAAGCTGGGGAGCCGCACAGAACGCTGAGCTCTGTCCACATGCCAGCTGATAGATGTTGAGCACTAAAACCAGATGACAGCATCTCTGCAGCAAGGAAAGGCATCAGATCCCATTGCCTGCAGGCTGACTTTTTTTTTTTATGTTGTTGTTATTTATAGGAGAGCAGAAAAAAAAAAAGTCTTTTTCTGGCAGTATCACAATTATCAGGAAACAAGGACCAGCAGTAACACAGCACTTGATGCCAGGAGTGCTGATCCTCCTCCAGTTTCTGAATTCACTTAGCCCGTCCCAGAGGGCCCTGCACAGATGAAACGCTTTGGTATGTTTTTAACCTCTCTGAGAGCTGTGCAGGTGCAGCCCATTTGGAAAGCAGGCAGCTCCCATTTCTCCACCGGGGGCAATGTTACTTTGAAATCATTCCATGAACTCATTAGACATGAGTTTGTTGTTATTGTTTTTAAAAGACATAATTTATGGATATTCTGCTTTCAGTAGCTTAAGTACTGCAGTGAATTAAAAAGTCATCTCTGAAACCTATTAAGGTGATTCACCAGTCTGCTTTGTTACACAGACTGACTGAAGTCATTGTATCAGTTACCAGAACCAAAATAAAATAGAACAAAATGAAATGCCCATACGCTCAGTGTACCTGCTTTTCTCAAATTCTGTGTCTGGAGATTAATCAAACCTCTCTGTTTGCCTGTCATGGTGAAATGGAAAATTAAATATCTCCCTATCTGTGTGAGCCCATTTTAAGGCAGTTCTTAGAAGATCTTGACAATGTAACAGAAACTTTTACAATTGTGAGCTCATTTTTTCGATTGAAAAAAATTCATGTGGTAACAATTGTGAAATCTTTCTGTTTACTGAAATAAAATATGTGAAATAGTACGCCTGATAAATCGTCTCACAATCTTATTTTTTTAAAACTAGACACCAACATTTTCTGTGAAGAAAAGCAAAGATAAATATCAAATAAATGAAAGCCAAATATCTCAGTATTTATTTCTCTACAGCTGTTTTGCTGAATACTCACTCACTCACTGATTCACTAGATGTTGCAACCAAAATAGGCTGTTTTGACCGTTATACCCGATCTCCTGCGTAACACAGGCAAAAGAACCTCAACCATTAATTTCTGCATCAAAACCATTATTTTGGTTTGATCTACAGCACCTCTTTTAAAAAGATACCCTGTTCTAATACAAAGACTTCAAGCGAAGGAGACACCACTGTGTCCCTAGGTAAATGGTTCCAGCGGTTTAATTTACTCTTCCTGTTAAAAATGGGCACATTAATTCAGTTCTGAATTTGTCTAGCTCCTGCTTCTAAACATGAGACTGTTATATCTTTTTCTGCTTAAAAAGCTAGATTAAAGATGTCAGCAGTAATTGTGCGAGTTGATCTACAATAACATACAGCCTTTGGTGTTGACACTAATCAAGGTTAGTGAACTCCAGCAACATCTAGATACACAGCAGGAGGCAAAGGTTCAGTTAATTCAGAATTCTCTTGCCTTTGTGCTTTTGATGAAATTTTAATTCAGTTTGTGTGCAGGTCTATTCTTTTATTTGGTGTTTGAGAATATTAAACCGAACATTTAAAAATGCTCGTTCCTAGGTTTTGGTTAATATGCTGTTATTTACTTGCATGTACTGATAAAAGCAATCTCAAAGATACTGACAGTCCCTTAAGTGTTTATAAAATTGAGCAATTACTATTGTCAGAATTTATCACCAGTAATGCTTAGATTGTCTGTAGCTTTTACAATCTAATAGAAAGCTATGAAGTCTACCCTGAACAGCTGTAGACCAAACTGATGGGCACTGTAAGCCAGAAAAAAAATGACCTCTTTATATCAGCAGCAAATTTAATCTGTATATAATTGTTTAAGTGTAAATTGTAAAATCCGTTTATTTCTTAAAGGACTTTGCTTTGAATACTCTGACCTCCTTCGAACTCCTTTGGCCTACTTACTTCCCAGTTACCGATGTCTCTATAAAATCTAGAAATAGGGAAACCGTTGTGGATACAGTATTTCCCTTAGAAAAATGCAAACAGAAAAAATCAAAATATTGTCACTGTATGTTCTGACATATTCTGATTTGTGGGCTTTTATTGAGAACAGCAAAGACTGTATAATTAATGTTGAGACATGCATTTAAACAAATAGATTTCAGTCTTGCTGAAATATATGAATGATTAGATTTAGTTCCCAAACACGACATGGTCCTTTTTCATTGGACAACCTGGAGTGCAGCTGCGGGGCGTGTGAAGCAGAGGGAAGTCAGCAAGCACTTCACTGGGGGGGACAACTTGGAGGGCATCAGGGGCTATGTAAGGTTGAGTATCCCATCAAAAAGCAAGAGTTGTTCTTCAGTTTGCCAAAAGAGTTACTTGTGGTTACTTGTGGTTACTTGTGGTCTTCCTAAAATAGTAAAACAACACCCCCCCCAAACCAACAAAAAAAAACCCCAAAACCAAACCCAACAAAACAAACAACGAACTGACACCACACCAAAAAAAAAAATCCCAAACCTCACAACCCAGTGCAGGTCACCCACATATTTATACTCTACACAAAAAGAAAATAACCAGAAATTCGGTACTGGGTTCTTATCCTAGCAAAGTACAAAATTAAATTTCTTTCTGTACAGCACTCCTACCTGCTAACCAGAACACGAAGAACACTGTCCTCCATGCACTGTGGAGGACCTCAGCCACATACCAGAGCTACTGAAGGGGAAGGAGGTACTAAATGTATTTATCGGGACTGATATTGAACACTGTTAAACACTGCACAACTCCTTTATCCATCTTTCAGTACCACACACCTGAACATAACCTGAACTGAAAGGCTGTCCACACATTAATCACACACTTCAAAGCCTCAATCAATGTTCCCAACAAAGCAAACCCATAAAGTTTTAAACACCATCTCAGTGGGAATTAAGATTTGGGTGGAGGAAGGAGACGTGGGAAGTAGAAACGGGCAAGGTTGAAAGGCAAAGGTACATCTTGTATCTGGGACTTCAAGGGGTGGATAAGCTTAACTAGTGATTTCCTGGTTTTTCTAACACTTGTGTTGATAGAATGTGCACTTCAGAAACCTGGCCCCGGCCCTTAGTTTCACAGAGCAGGGGAGGGAATGTGGAACAACAGCTGCACTTCAAAAGCCGCATGGCTTTCAGAGTGTTTTGTTCCCCTTCACACATTTTTATGCCAGAAGGGAACATATGGTCCACTGTTTGGAAATTTCCCAACCTAAATTTTTGTTTGATTAATTTCATCCAACTACTCCCAGTTACAAGCCCTCGTAATACCCCAGACAGTTTGCTCCTTCCTCTCCATTTATACCCTTCAATTAGCTGGAGACGCTTACGCACCTTCTTAATCATCATATAGCTATACACGTCTAGTTCTTTTCATCTTTTCTTGCCATCATCTTTCCGTGCTCTTTAATCATATTTGTGGCTCTTCTGAATTCCCTCCAATTTCTTGATATTTTTGTCTGATCTTAAGGTGTCCATACCAGTACTTTCTCTTGTAGGTGTGGTGTCACTTCTGTTTTGAGAATCACTTTCTCTTCAGACTCTCATACACCACCTATCACAGCACTATCTGAGCAGTTTCCAACGTGTTAAAGAACGTGACCAGCGTTCTTGTTTGCGTGCCATCCTATTACAAGTTTCTGTTCCATTCCTCATCCGTTTTTATTCTCCAGATGAAAGACAGCAGTGCAGGGAGCCTGCAGGAACCTGGATGCCTTAACAAAATGCTAATTTTTGCAACAAATTTCCACACCGTGAAGAACTTGGTGTATAAGCTGGACAAATACATGGTACACACATAGGACACGCATTGGCCCTTAACTCACACACGCTATTTAAGTGGGGATCCAAATCAGGGCTTAGTTAAGCAGAGAGCCAGCTTGACCCATTCAAAACTCCAATGAACTAGTGGTATGCAGTCTCCTCACACACAGTTTGAGCGTGATCTGAAGTCTCATAATTTATACATTTTAAACAGTTTTTCTTCCCCTCGGTAAATGGGTAACAGGAAACAGACAATGCTCCTTAACTTTTCTTTAATCTTCCTCACTAGTGAAGGGAAAATCAAACGATAATTGTCTGGATGATCTCATTATTGTCAACAAAATGGAAACCTTGAAGTCCACATACACTGAAATGCTGGTACATTAAACAAAAAAGGGAACTGTGCTTACATGTTGTTCAATAAATAACTAAGAGCTATAGAGAGATCCATGATGAATGAGCACCCTGGGAGGGCTTCAGCTTGTCAGAATTATACAGTGACATTAATCACAGCATAACAGGATTGCTGCAGGCTTCCAGTGCAAAGTCCTCATTATATCTTCAAAACAAGACAAAAACCAAAAAAAAAAAAAACCCCAAAAAACCCAAATCCCCACAACTTTCAATCCCCTCAAAGTGGAATCTTAACTAACAGACTTTTTCAGCAGAATACAAAACTCAAAATAAACTGACCCTCATCACATACAGAATCACATAAGCAGTGGGAAGCTGTCAGTTAGCTGCACCATCCAACCGGGCTGTGCTTCCAGTGTTTGTGCTCGTTGTGCCTGTGTATCAGCACAGCCAAGTATCTTCGTGGGCTTTCAGCTACGCTAGCGAAGCTGAACTACGTAACTACAGCACTGTGGCCTCTCCCACTCAGGTGAAACGAGCGGTATTTACAAAGCAGTCTCACCAGCAGACCTAGGTGTCATGTCAGCAGTGCTTTCGGGGAAGCCCCACCTCTTGAGCACTCAGAGAGAAGCTGCTGAAGGGCAAAATTCCACAGCACTGACTTGGCTCCGGAAGAACTCAGAAACATAGGGGCCAGAAACGGCTGTATTGTCAACTGGTTCAAATTTGCTTAGATAATTACTTTTTAAAACTACGAGTTAGATTAGTGGGAGCTCAGAGTGCTGACCATCTTACGAGTTATGACCCATTAAATTAATCTCCTTCAAATATTATATACATGTATACTTGCCAAACCCAATCACTTTGACAGACCTTTCCTAAGACAGTCAGAGAGTTTTTACTTCTGGCCAAAGTGAAGAAAAAACAGTCTTTCTTTAGCAAGTTACTTTGCTGTTTCTAGAATAAAAAACTAGGGAACAAAATCTTCATGTTTAAAATAATCTATTCAGATCTATCCAAATCCCAGAAATCAGAAACGATTCATTACTAATAAAAGCATGTTCTATACTTCAAGGAGGTTTGTGGTTTAAGTTTCCATAGTGTCTTGAGAAACAGTTTGAATCATTTCTTTCCTAAACAGTTTGCTTACCTCTAGGCTGGGTGTACTTTGGGATTTTTGCTAATGCATTTTCCACAATAGTGAGCAGACATTCTTAATCACAACTAGCTTAGGTTCACAGAAGTATCACCTACACCACAAATTTTACATGCTATTTTGGGGTATTAAGAATGTGAAAAAAATACAGAGTTATATTTCTGGAAAGAGAATGTAGGCATACAAGTAATTGGCCAGATTTTCAAGAGTTCACTATGTTTGGTGTTGAGCTGTTTTTTAATGTCAAGTATAAACTTAAGCATCCAGTGAGAGTTGAGTAGTAGTGAAAAATCTGGTCCCAGTTATGGGTGCTGAGAACATAAAAATCCTACCCTGTTATAGACAAAGCCTTAAATGTCATTGATCTTTTTCCTTCCCATTGAGCTTTAATCCTGCACCAGCAGAACAAAGAACTAGTACTGCATGGCTGGGAAGTTAAATTTTGCTCCACACCTGCAGGTCATTCCTCCTGGGCTCCCCCCATTGATAGCCAAAAAGTTATTTGCTTAAAAACCTAATCATGTGGTGCAGCTGAGCTCCTTCTCTTCCAGAAGAAAGGCATCTGAAGTCAGGCCTCTGCTTCACAAAGAATTCATGAGGGAGCTGGATTCAATCAGTGGGATCAGCCTGCACAATCAGGGACATGATTTTGTTACTGTTTGTTTAGTCTAATTAAAAACATGTATCTTAGGTAAAATTATCTTATGTTCAACAAAATTATAACACACTGCAGTTTAAAAGCCTCGGATGAAAAGTGTCATATAAATGCAAAGTGCTGAGAACACAGTAGGAGATCTGTATTTAAGAGAGAAAAAACTAGGCTGATTGAAGCAGCATTTCTTACTAGGTAACAGTTTCTTAAAAGGCGCCATTTGAGGTAGAATGAACTGAAGCAAGCTCCTTCATGGTATGTGATTCAGCTGAGGACGCATTGTCCTCTTATCAAAGTCTCCTTTGCAAGGAAGCATTTATTAAAGCAGACAGACAGACCGGAAAAGCAGTAGATCGTGCTTACATCTCTGAGTCAAAGGCATTGGAAACACTAAATCCCTTTCTAGTCCATCTGTCCTCAGGTGCCTTCAGCAGTGGTTTCCCCACAATAAAATGGAGGCTGGGGGAGGGAACAACGAAGGGACAGAAACTCTGTCAGCCCCTCAGAAGACACAGTGAATCCCTCCTCCTTCCTTAACCAAGCGGTACAGAAGGAACCCTGTGACTTACAGCACAATTCCTCGCATTGATGAATAAAGCATGGGGAGAAGCAGGAATTGCGGAGAATTCCGTAAAGCAATAAACAACAATTTAGTGGCAGTAGTATACCAGCTACTCCCCCACCCCCAGTGTAGTCTCAGATTTCAGCAAAACCAGCACTGTTTCAAGTACACTGTTCCCTCTAGTCCCACTGAAGTTTTTTGCATGCTGGGCGAGTCCCAGTTGCTTGGATTTTCACATTAGATTATATACTGCAATAACAGTGGCCTGCGCTGTTTCACGCTCAGCCAGTCTGGGTTCTTGGTGCTAAACCCCTACCATGGGAACTACAGGGATGCATCCCCAGTTCCTGTCGAAGCCCCGAACCTCACCATGTCTCTGAAACATGGTTTGAAAACATTTATTCAGTTTTACATAATGCTGCTAGAAAAGCATTTACTGTTAAGGACTACTATCTCAGAATAAAGAGATAGTTATTTATCTTCATATTTATGGCTCAGAATAGGCAAAATAATCACACCATGGACCCAAATAGCATCAGAGTAATTTCTAGACCTACATTCATAGCTAGAAAGGGCACAAACAATGTCCCTGAGAGGTGAGAAAAACCCTCAACTTCCTGGGAGGATTTGAGAATGCTGCTTACAACAAAAAAATGAAACAGCTTCAAGAGACCCAGTTCTTAAGATTCAGCTCCATCGTGTCTCTCTAGGGACCTCACTGCAGCAAGGCCAGTCTTTCTCTTCAGAGATCCCAAGCAACCCGCATATGAGGAGGGAGAAATGGAAGTGGTGTTCCCTCCTCTGCCTAGGGCTGGGCTTGATGCTGAGCCTCCTACCCATGCACATCTCGGAAAGAGTCCTCTGCTTCTGCGGCCATTGCAACTGCTTTCACACGCAGGTTCTACTGCATTTCTCCTGCAGCAGGGTAAGGGCCTCGCATAAGAAATTAACCATTTCTAGAAACCACAAACCTAATCCTGGTTGTTAGTAAAATACTCTCTCCCACACCATCTTACTCATATCAACAGAGCTACTGCTATTCTATTTACTCCAGGGATGTTTCTTTCAGCTCTCCTGTGTGAGGAATTCATCCTTCATGCATGTGATGCCGATGGTGTTATGAAACACATACCTTTTGCTGTCTTATTCTTTTCAGCTAATGGAATATATTAGCTTTAGGAAGTCACCATGGAGCAAGAGAAAGACTATTTTGTCCTCCTTCTTTTCCCACTGATAGGCTTAACCAACTGACAACATGGCTGCACTGGAGAATAAATTAGCAAATGGAATTACTATCTCCCAAGGAAAATATAATTTTAGATTTTCTCTTCTCCAACAGCTTACATAAATGAAATTCTTTACTTAAACTGTCAAAAGAAACAAATCTGCAAACTAACCAGAAACGGCTTTCTAAGCTTTACTGCACTCATTGCTTACTCTTAAAGCTAACTTTGACCAACTGAGGCTCATTTGAAATGACAGCAGTCACCAAGGATTAGACCAGGTGTGGTCCACAATTCACTGAAGAACAAGGTTTTTTATTTTCTGCACCGCAGCACAACATTGACTTTCTACATACATTGGAATAAGGTGTTTATTCATTAAAAATGGAAACCTCTCCTTTAAGTTGTTGACTCAGTCCCTCTGAGCCCAAACGTGCACTGAGCTACAGCTCCATCTTTAAACCAGCCCTCGTTCCAGGTCTCCAGGCTGGGCATGGCCACATGGTAAATCCAGATCTGACGGCCTCCAGTCCTCCACCCCAACCTCTACCCCCAGCAGAACAGAACAGATCACACTGGTGCTTGAGCTCTCTGGTTGAGCAGACTTCAGTGAATTCCCACCTCTGCAGGCCTTCAGTTCCCAAACACTAACTCCAGTCTGTTAAACCAGAATGAGTAACCTTAAAGGGCTGATTTGCTATAAAGGCTGATCCACTCTCAGTAATCAGTTCATCATAAAACATTCCCCAGAATCAGCTACTGAAAAACAAAAGAACAAAATGAGAAACTGAGAAGTTCCTCGTGGACTTCATTACAGAAATCCTAGCTAAGGCTGATGGTAGCTTGCTTGAATAAAGACTGCAAGAACAGATTTTTTTAAATCATGTAATTGAAGAAATGTTACTTCTAATCTGTTTTTGCCAAAACTCCCCCGTGTTTCCACATTTCTCTTGCTTCAATAGATACTTGCCAGGCTTCTCGCAAAGGGTTACTTCCAGAAATAACAACCAGTCTGAAAGACGTTTTCCTGAAAGGAATAAGCAGGCAATATCTAGAGACTAAACTGTGCCATAACCTATAGGTAACATGTGAATCAATAGATCTGCTGCATGCACGTCACTCCCGGCACTGCCTGCCAAGAAGTAACTTGACCACATCATTGAACAAAATTCTCTTTGGACAGCACCGGATAGATCGACGTTGCCATACACTTCATAAAACAAATGAAAGTTTTTTTCAAGAATCTGAAAGTCTGCATCATCTCCTGAATCCCCACGCTTTTCCTGTAAAATCAAACCACAGTTTGCCATACTGCTCATGGTCTCATTTTGCTTTTTATGTGAGCATCTATTAGTAATTAGTAAAAATAATCTAGATTATATCCAGATGCCAATGGAAAGATGTGTGCAGACTCTTTACCTTTTTTTCTCTCATCCACATATTTAGGTTTCTTGCTTCAATTATCTTAACAGTTATGGTCATTCCAACATTCCAGTAATAAAGGTCTTGTATATAGGTGAAACTCTCTGTTAATACTAGTGTGGTTTGTATTTAGAACTATGACAACCCCATCAATCAGAAAATGGTGATAATAAACATTTTTGAAGAGTGTTTTAGAAGTGAGTGGAATATTTACAAATATAAATTGAACTCCTGATCTTAAGGCTCTCACGTTACTCTAATCACACCGTAATTGGAGCTCCCGGTGTATACAAATATGTTTGGGGTTTGTATAAATAAAATTAAATTAAAATTACTTCTGCATTCGCTCTGCTAAAAAAAAATCTCACAATATAAAGTATATTATATGGATTGGGAGTTGAAGAATATGCAAATACAATAGTTAAATGTTGTCCAAAAATAAATTTTGCAATTGTTCCTCAGAGTGCCTCAACCAAACCTCTAGTAACTATATAACATCACTTAGTGTATTTCCATGTCTTCACATTTCCATTAATGCAGCCAAACCAGTGTTGAGAAATACGCATCGTCAGAGAGTGTCGCACTCTCATAACCGAAGACGCAAATCGGCACTCAGGCAGGATGGGCAGTGCAGTTACTGCACAGCGGGTCCAAAAGTGGAAGGCAGATGTTTTCCCTGGGAGAAAAGTTTCTGAAAACTGAACTCGAATTATGTAAAGGAACATCGGGTTTACCAGAAGAAATTCACTGAGCCTCTTGGTACAGGAGAACTGGGGTGTCAAACTGGGTACCCTGGCCTTTCGCAGACACGCAGAAAGATACAGAGCAGAGAAGTGGGAATGAGCAAGCTGTGTACTGAGCCCAGAGCACTCAGAAGCAGGGAATTGTGGTAAATAAGGCCAGAAAAGACTTCAGAAAGGTATTTAGTGCAGCCCTACTCCCAGAGCAGGGTACGTTATCCTGTTGTTATTTCTGGCAGATGTTTATCTAAAGACATCCAAAATGAAGCTTCAGCCCCTCCCCGTGCATTAGCATTTTTTTTAATCTTAACCATTAGAGAGACTGTAAAAAGACCCCAAACAACAAACCCAAAACGTTAAGCCAGAAGTCATTTCAACCCAAGCTAAGGTCATTATTTCCCTTCCTGTGCCTCAGCTATGTGGAGGACAGATTATTCCTTTTTTCTTTTCACAACTTCTGTTCACTTACACATTATGCCTTCTATTAGACTTCTTTAAATAGAGAACCCACTTCTTTCAATCATTCCTCCTAAGTCATGTTTGTAACACCTCTGATCGTCCTCCTTGCTCTCCTCTGGATTCTTTCCACTTTGTTCACACCTATACAACTCTCCAACCAAGGCCACCTGCGTGATGCTTACGGCAGAAAGCACAAGTCATTTCTTACGCAACATACTCTTACGCAGGATAAACATATGCCTGAGTCATTTTCAGCCTGTGAGCTACTACAGCCCTCAGATACATCTGCAATAAACATTTTCTAGTTGATTGTCCCCATCCATTATTTGCACAGTGTTCTGCATGAATCTGCTGGAAGTACATTTGCTCTGAGAGAGGAAAATGTGGACATTTTTTCAGCCTGCAAACTCATTTTGAATTCTAATACTCTCCTCCCACGCCCTTGCAGCCTTTCACCACTGTATATACAAAACACACACAGTTTCCATCTATGTTCATGATAACACTATTGAACCACACTGGCTCCATAACAGGCATTTTCAGAATCCCACCAGGCACTTTGAGAGGGAATTATTGGTGATTACTCCTCAAGTACCAGCTTCCAGCTCATTTTGCACTCACCCTAGAGCTCCCTCATGTGACTTCTACAGCAAAGGCAACTTGTAGAGGAGGACATCTTTGATGCAGCTGTGTGATAGTTCTCCCACAACCATTAAAAGTGTTTGGAAAGAGCAAAAAATGTCTCTTTCTACTCAAATTGTTTCTGTCCTTTGCTCCCTGTTTCCTACAGTAACCCGCCTCCATGAAGATTAGTTGCCCTATTAGTTATTAAAATCAAGGGCATTTTTTCCTACTAAAAATGAGGCATGATTTATTTTCTCATTTTTAATTAGAAACATATTCACTCTGCTTGCTGGCTGAGGCTTTAGCATAAAAATAATAACGGATAAACAATGAATGAGGACAATAGTGAAACATTTTGAAAACGTGTATTCCTTTAGCTAACGGATTTGTGTGCTCCTCTCACTCAAGGCTGTGAAAACTGGAAGTGTACTTATGCGCCAGACTTCCCAGAGTCTGTTGCACTCCAACTTGCGGGGTTTTATTCAGCCTGTGAGATTCGAGGGCCAGCTTAAAACTGAAGTTCCAAACTGAACAAGAGGCCCTAAGAGAATCCAAATCAAAATACTGAAAGTATTCATTTGAGCAATTACAACGCTTATATGACAAATGACAGTTCCCTCTCCTTCTGCCTCCTCTTTTTCTTTGTAGAATGGGAATTCTTAAAACAACGAGCAACACAGAAACCCAGGTCTGCCTACTCAGCTTTTCCTTGGAAATTAAAAGACGGGCGACAAACCAGTTGATTTGAGACATCTGAGAGATTGCACATGTGAAAGGCCTGTTAATTGAGTTGGGAATTCTTTCCTGCCAAAATTGGTTCTGCCTCTATTTGTACTTGCTTAGCAAAACAACACTGCACTTGCCAAGTTCTGGCCTACTCCTCGTGTGAGGTTTTATGTAAATTCTTTAATAGCTGATTTGGTTGCAGGCTCATGACTATGAGCTTGCAATGATGCAGTGGAGGGAGGTCATGGAGCCACTCAAAGCTTGCTAAGTATGTCAAAGTTTTGGCGTGGGAAGTCTCGGTGGCAAATTCAAGACAGCTAAGGCTTTCGCATTCAGGTAGGTGCTCACTCGGTGAAGGGTGCAGCTCCGGAGAGCTCAGGGCAGCTGTCTCAGTCCAGCACTTGGAATAAACATGGAGCCAGGACTTTGCTTCTTCAGTGCCCAGGTACAGCAGCAGCTACCTGCTGAGCAGGAGCTCCCAGGGGGCCAAGAGGACGAACATCTGCTCCCACCAAATAAATACGTGCAGCCTGAACTGCAATAACAGATCACCACAATATATGCCAAATGCATATATTAAATAAGGTGCATGACACCAAACAGCCTTGCAGGCTCCTAACGGTAACAGAAACATAAATGCATTCCATTGGGAGAGCTGGGAGAAATGCTCCGTGTTAGAAATCCACACTTTCTCCCCCTTCCATTTAAAGCTGACAAAACCTCCCAGAGCTTCAGTGATCCAAAAATGCCTGCAACAAAACCACGAAAGATAATGCTTCGAAGTCCTGATATTTCTAAGGCAAAAAGCAAGTCAAAGCAATCCTTCCTTAAACATAAGGTGGGGGGAGGGGGTGGAAATGAAAAAAACAGACATAAACCATCCTCCCTCCATTCTTTGCAGGTCCCCTTTAAAGAGATTGCACCCCTCCCCCTACAAAAAGGAAAAAAAAGAAGAAAAAGCTGTTTAAACAAACAACAGATGTTGTCTAAACTAACTGCATGGTAAGTGCATACTAAAGACATATGTTGTCTTCTACCTAGCCATATGTCCTTCCCACACACATACTTTGGTTCTAACTTTGGTGTAGTTTTAGAAAAACAGAACAAGGGTGCATGGAGAAGTTGTACTTCAGCAAGTTTTCAGAAAATCCCCTAAGATTTGTTTAATAGATGACAGACCCTAGAAATTAAACAGTACAAACAAAATGCTCCAGGAAACCGAAATTACCCATAACAATTAAAAGACATTTGTAAGTATAGACCACATCTCTGATGAGGTGATATCGCAGCATAATTGATGTTTGTAAATTTGTTAGAGTATATCATTAGATTAAAATGATCTCAAGACCACTGTAGGAATTTATTACAAAAGTCTCCTTTTAATTTATAGTAACTTGGTACACTTGTAAAAAAAACCAAACCAAACCAACAACAAAAAAACCCCGCTCCAACACACTCTCCACTTTCCTTTAGAAAGTACTGAATTCTACTTTGTTCCCCCCAGATTCCAGATGTAATGCTCCTTTCCAGATGATGAAGTCGTAGCTTGTCAAACATATAGCTTAACTGTACCAGAACTATTAGAGCTGGAAAATAGGGCTTGGAAAATATCAGCAGTTCCCTTTGGCATAGAGAGCTGTTGCTTTTAAGCGTATGCTTGGAGGATTAAGAAAAGATCAAGAGGTAAAAGATCACAGATCTGGCCAGCTGTTAGCATCTCCCTCCAAAATGTGGACACTCCCATCCTTTACGCTGACTTTTGTGGATTATTTACAGCAAGCCTGTAAGCCAAAACAGGCTGTGGCTCTGTCTCTGCTTCTCGGTGAGAAGTGATAGAAGACCAGAAACCCCTGGCCTGCCACAAACACACAGTGGGGCAGTCGGCCCGCCAGTCAGGTCTGACGCTTCCGGAAACAAGGACTCGGCTTCTTCTAATCTACAAGCCTCTGATTTCTTTCAGGTATAGCATTCACATTGTTGTGGTATAAGGCCCAATTGTTAAAGCACGTGAGCCAGGTAGCTACTGTGGACCCATGGGATAAAGTGATTTTAGTGTAACTTTGAGTAATATGGTTTCCGTTTCCTAGACCTGGAGGGTTAGACTTACCCCTAAGGAAACCACTAAGGGAGAAATATCTTCTCCAAGTCTACTAGAAAATAAACTTAGTATATTTTCTCATACAAAATACAACTCTGAAGTCATACATGAAGGTAATTTCTTAAAACTTAGAAAGACAATGTTTTAAGGGAATTTGCAAGAAAATTCATTAAAGTTTTACAGCCACACAACTAACAGTGTCATCCCAATCTCAGGCTGGTAAAACATGCATTCCCTACCAGTGAGGTTCTCTCAGCATGCGTGAGCAGCCAAATGAGTTTTCTGTTTCACTATTAGTTTGTAAGGACTTGGGTTCCTTGAAATTTAGTATCTTACCTCAAGTAAAATCATGTCTCCTGAAAGAACAAAGGCTGCATCTTACACTTCTGTGTATGAAACACTTCTCGTGGAGCACCTGTATTGCCCATCTAACGCTCTCTATGCGTTCAGCTGCAGCCTGTCAACATCAAGGCTTCTGTAAGTTCTCCGGTTTGTCAGCATGACCTTAGCAGGTTCCTCAGCCTGCATCACTGCTGACACACTTCACAAGGAAAATTTCCTGATGTAACACAGCAATAGCTGGTGACTAGTAACCTGGTTTACTTCAGAGCAACCAGTGATTTCTTAGCCAAAGGCATGTTTTAAATTAGTTCAAAAGCCACTTGAACGTCGCCCACATTCCAGTATGCCTAGAGAATCGTCATTTGCCAGCAGTCAGGTCAGGAATGCACATCAGTACATTAGCTATGTATTATCTTTTCAAGGGGGTGTACTTATGGCACCTCTGATGTAAGAAGCTCTGCAGTTTGCAAGTGGATAAGTATAAAGTTTACACTGGTGGCAATTCGGTATTTACTTCCAGATAACGAGTTAGCCTAAGGAAACAAAGGTTGGCGTCATGTAAGTGGAATGTGAGAGAGAGATAAAAAATGAGTTTGGTTAGATGAATTTTCACAAGCCCAAATCTTCATTCCAGGTTTATAGTGTCCCACTTGATGTTTCCACTACTCCCCTCCCTCTGTTTTCCAGTCATTCATTTGACGTTACAGTGGTCCACGCTAATTTGAAGTCATCATTACTTTTGGGTCTATCAACAAGAACAAAAGGTAACTCCCTGTTTAACAAAAGGCTTTCTGTCTCATACCCTCCCATTCTTCTACGCTGGCCACACAGATATACAAGAGAGGGTTTAATTGTCCACTTGAAATGCATACATAATGATCATCTGTCACTACATTGTGAAAACTAGCAGTTCCTCCTTTAAAACGCTTAAATATAGGAGTTGTGACTTGCAGACTTCAGAGTGAAGCACCAAAATCTGAGCTGACAAGGTTAAGTATTTATATCATCAAACGAAAGATCGTAATTAGTGCTGAGATTTCAGATTTTGACTTACTGAGCAGGATCTGAGCTAATTCTCTTATTCAGCGATTAGTGGGTAAATAAAGAAGAGATCATCTACAGCCCTTAAAACTTTTGCATAAATGCTCACATGGAGAAGAAAAAGGAAAAGGCTGGATGACCAAAAAAGAAAAAGAATATCAGTAACTTGTTCAGGAGCCTTGATTCTTCCATTAGTAATTTCATACTTTCCACTGACTGTCTTTAGTAAAAAAACTAAAAAACAAAAAAAAAAAAAAAAAACCAACAACCCACCACACCAGCAAAAACCAAAAAACATATGGATTCAAGAAACCAGATGGCTCTGAAGATGAAAGCAGAACTAACAACTCAGGGTAATTTTTACTACGCCCATTAGAGATCTTCTGAAGGAGAACAGGAAGAGGAAAGCAGGCTGGTCAAAACATAGGACATCGTATTAAAGTATCCCAAATAGTGACGTTACTGTAGGGAAGCATAATTCTGAACATGCTAATGCTTCCATTTGCATTTTATTTTATTTGTTCTATTTGAAATTCTCATACATATGCCATCTACACCTAACAGATGCCAAGGTCCTGAGAGCAGGTCTTTTTTGTCACTTGCTGTCATTCTGGAATACTGATACGTCTTTTTAGGAATTTGGTAAAGGGATGGGAAGTGACTAGAGTCTCAAGAACGACCTCCCATAACGTTACAGGTAACGCATTCTATCCTTATCTTCACCAATGTTCAGCATATTGACCTTCTGCAGTTTTTTTAAAATCTCTTTTGAGTAGTCCTCATGGTCTCACTTTCAGGAATTAAGATCCCAGAGGATCCACAGAGAGGACACAAAATGCAGTGTTGTTTCCAAATTTGGGCCAGACCCTATTTAAATGAAAGTAAGCTCAGAGCACCACAGGCAAAATCTCTTTGGTGTTTACACTTTTTTTGATTGTGGCCCTTATAGACTAAAAGATACTAATAATTTGTTACCTTGCACAAATACCAAAGATTTTTATCTGAGTTCTCTCCTTTAAAAGCACTTTATAAATAGTTAGCTTTGTAAATCATTTCCATTTCCACAAAGAAGGTTTCCATTTCTTAGTGAGTGCCAGAGCAGTATCAACTCCTCCAATGCCACTGATTGCTACAGCACATGCTGGCGGCTTAGGTGTGGACGGAAGCAAATCATGCTGGAATAGAGCTTCCTTTTTGATGTTTAACTATTCACCAGTGATAGGAAAACAGATGCTCCTGTTTTTATACTTATGTTAAAAAGTTCTTTTAAGTTTTGCCTTCAGTGATAAACTTAAAACCAAAGAAAAACTGTTTCTTCCTGTTTTAAAAATAACACAAAAAGCTGAAATTTCTTTTGAAGAGAATAGTCCGGGAATCAAGAGAACTAGGGAACAAAGCATCTAAGTTTTCATCCAAAGAAACAAAAGGAAATTTCTGCTTCCTAGAGAAGCACATCAAACATTTTGTAGGGTCACTCTAGCCATTCTGGAAGCCCTTCGCCCTCAACAATGTTTTTGAAATGAATAATATGAATGCTAATACAAATACAGTAGTCCTTCCTGTGGACGGCAAGGGATAGACTTCACCAGTTAGGCTCACGCAACTTTTCTGCAAAAGAATAATATATTCTGTTATTTGTTCTGTATAACAAAGTATACAGGCAACAGCAACTGACGGAGATTACAGCTTCTTTCAGAATAAAAGTACAAAATGTAGGAGGAGTCCAGACAGGTCATTTAGAAACATCAACTTCTTTCCTTTTAGAGCATTTTGTTTGCTCCTTACTACCAGCCATTTCTTACCAATGAATAAGAATTC
>NW_010400706.1:104319-113121 GCF_000710305.1 Buceros rhinoceros silvestris | reverse complement strand
CCTCTCCCTATCGGATATATGAAATATATACATAGATGAATATATATATACACACACATATGCTCAGAGTCTGAAGATACCTATATGATCTAGGTGGCACTTAGTTACCAGACCATCCCTTAAATTTTTCGCAAAGCATCCACCAGGAAGGATAGGTACAAAGGACAGGCTCTGGAACATTCAGCACTGTATTTTTATACTGCCAACAATCAATATCAAATCCCAAGAGAAAGACATTTTTCAAATGAACTGATAACATGGGAACTTCTTCCACAGAATCTATTCTGGGCAATAGTCACAGGATGACATAGAAAGTTATTGAGAAATCTGATGAGAAAACTGGCTGCAGTTTCTCCAGATATGTTTAGTGCATTTAGGCATTAGAAAAAAATATTTGAAGAATATGAAAGGCAACAGATATGATAATTTTTCCTTATTTTAAAAATCAGTATTTTACTGCATTTCAAGAAAGGAAAACCCAAAATTTACATAGATATTTTGCCTCAAATTCTAGGTTCTTGGGGTTTTCTTAAAAGGAAAGATTTCCCTGTCTTCAGATGTTACTTTTATTGAAGGATTGTCACTCACTGTAAATTCTTCTCAGGTTAGATTTCAATCCAGTTACTGTAATTGACAAATTTAATCACAAACAACTTTGCACACATGTGATAGAGTTGTGTATATAGTAGAATAAATATGCAGGATGCATTCCAAATGTGTTGGCTGTGGTCCAGAAGCCAATGACTGAAGCAAATTTGGATTATACACGTGCTTTAAATTAAGCACTTGCTTAGTATTTGGTGAATCAAAGCCGTAACTTTTTACATTTCTTTCCACAAGGATTTTAGAATACTGTCCTGGGATATTTAAAATTAAAAGAAAAGATGAAGAGCAGTGGTGTTAATACAGTTATATAGGAATAAGATAGTGAGAACAAGGGAAAAAAGTGAACTCTGCATCACTTGGGTATTTGAACTCTATTGCAGAAATTTACAGACTACAAATCTTAACTGATAAGTTTGTATTCAACCATGGATTAAGGAAATTCATTTTCCAGGATCTTATTATAGAGCCAAGAGACTGAAAGAAGCCTATATTCTAAAAACAGTTTATATGTAATAGAACGCTATGTTTAAAACCATGCCGAATAAAATATTCATTATTATTTGCCAAAGAATGTTGTATGCTCTTACAGTTCTGCATTCTTTTTTCCCCCTCTTACTTTCCCTTGTGCTTGAGAAGTTACAGTTCTAGCTGGTATATTCTCAGACATATAGTGCAGCCCTGCATGACAGTCAGTTCTAATTAAATAAAAGCAAACAGTAAGCAAACATTACTGTAAACAGAACCAAATCCAAAGCTTCAATGATATTAGAGCTGAAAAAAAATTGATTAGATCACATACAGTTTCCTGGGATGGACACAATGATTCCCCAGCAGCAACCCAGCAGACAAACATTTTCTAACAGAAGCAGGCAATGTCTGTGAAGATGCAGTGGTTACAAAAATTTATTGCTTTGCATGCGGAAATATATATGAAATAAAACCTGTTATCTTCCACTGTTTGCAGCTCTAGACAACTGTTTTTATTCCTGACAATTCTGTGTGCTTTTGGGGATGTAAACCCAAGAAAGTTACAGTTCAAATTCAGTCATCTGGCAAAATTTAAGTTGATCTAATTTACTTTATCTTCCAGGAGTTTAAGAGTTTGATGTGCTGATCTAGCTTCAAATGCAGTAGAAGCAAAATTCTGAAACAGTCACACAGTCACTTTTTACAGAAACGGACAGTCATTGTCATTCTCAAACAACTATTTAGATAGTTTATGTTCATCTTTGATTTCTCTGTGGAAGGTGGAATTTAACCTCTTTTGCACACAACGCAGAACAGCATGACTAACTGATATAATGTATAGGAAATGACTTGTGGAGCTAAAGCAAACAGTTGATGTGCTTACGAGATAAGTGTCAGCTTGCGGAAATAGCAAATAACAATGACACAATTCCCTCCTCTCGAAGTATGTGCACTGTGCAAAGACCTGCTGCTAATTTTCACTCAGCAAGGGGGGATGCCATTGGCCTTTTGTTACACAGAGAAGCCAGTGATGTCATTTGGCTTTGTACTGGGTGCTCTGCTGCCTACCAGTCTATGAGAAGATTTTTCCCAGCTAAAAGTAGCACTCTGCTGAGCAGAATTAAATAATTCCACATGAATCGTTCCTCCAGGCTGTTATTTTGCTCATATGTGTTGGAATCTATGGTTGAGTGAAGTACTCAATAGAGTAAAATATCACTGGCATCAACATGTTTTTTGCACTCTTTGGACTAATTCTCTGGTTCCTTTACTAGCAAATGCCCTTATTTGGAATGGAAAAAGCTGCCTTAGGTTTTATTTTTTTAAAGCAGTCCCAGGAATCTTGATAGCCCAATTTGGTTTATACAAGAAGTTTAGATCAAAATATGCTTTGCATCTAAACGTAAATGTGTCACTTCCAAACAGAACAACAAAGCACGGGCAAAAAATGTTTTTCTAACTTTTATTTCTCTTTTCATTTGAAAGCAATTTATTTCAACACTTCCTGCCAGCCAGCAAAGTGCAGACTTTGTAGCAAAGCCAGAGACAGAAGAAAGACAAGGCTTTTTCGGTGTTAGGGGAGTTCTTTAAAAGAAGATAGGATGAGCTTTACTCATACTTGCTTTTTCTATTCCCAGAATTTCCAGTTCAGCTTTCATGGAGGTTTATCAGAGGGTCTCCATCTCCAGGGAGCGACAATGAATTATAGTAATTGGATGTGGCACTGCAACTCTCTGGTTTATCCCCCTTGTCAGTGCTGGCTACCGTTTCCCCTCATTAATTCCATCACACTGGCCACTGATTTGACATGCCCTGTCTGAGCAGAAATTACTGTTCTTCACTCAGTGGCCAGTCCTTCATTCCTTACTCACTTGGGCAGTCCTGCTGCAGCAGCAGGATTTCTCATACTCATCGAAGCTGGAAGGATCCACCTGAGGAACTTTTACTAAGCCAAGAGGAAAAAAGGCAATGTGTGGTAACTGAGCTCACGTCATCAGTCTGCATTATCAGCTCTGTACAGGGTAATGGCATGTGTGGAACACCCTGTAGCCAGTAAACAGCATATAACCAAAAATGAACAAAAAAGAAGAGCTATCAGGGAAAGGTGACAAGCACCCAGCCAAGAGAAGGAAGAGTGCCCAAAAAGCATGATCCATGTAATCCATGTTAATTCCTACTGTGTTGTTGGTTACTGCATGACAAAATATTTTTTAAATTACCATTGGAAGTTTTATTGGAAGAGATCGAATCAGATGCCAGATCTGACGAACTGCAGATCAGCAGAAAACAACCCATCAGACATAATAATTCAGGACTATCAGACTGTAAAAACTGATAATGTCTGCCTAACGCTAACGTCTGCTAACCACTCCTAGAACAGTACTTGTTCACATAGTCTCATAAAAAAACATTGGGAGGGTTACCTTAACACGTCACCTTACGTATGACCCATAGAGAAAAATACTGCACCATTTCGAGCATCCCTGAAGAGCAACAACCCACTGCGTGCAGTGTATTTGAACTAAAGTTTCACCTTCAGATCCTTACCAGTTATAATTGAGAAAACTGATATCACATCTATGAATATTAATAATATTTTTATATAATGCAGATATCTAACTATGGATATGTTAAACAATAAGAACAAAGAGTAACTCAAGGGTACTGCTCTATGCATATGGATATTTATTGACAAAAAAGAATTTAATTCACTGTGTCAGACAGCCCCTTTAAACAGTTTGGTCCGAAGATGGAACACGGAGCTTTGCCAGAAACCCCTGGGCAGTGGGAGTTTTGGGAGCCTTGCAATAAACAAGAGCTAGCGAGCTTTTCCAGGAGAACTGATAGTGGGAGTAGCGGACTGGTTGCAACCAAGCGGGCTCTCCCATGATGAGCTCATGATCACAGGCCTTGTGATCAGATGCCAAGGGATGGGAAAAGGAAAGGAGGCGCCACAACAGTGAGTTTTCCCATGTTCTCAAACCTCTTATCAAGGAAGAGGAGTAAAGATGAAGTCAAACAACCACCAAATAGCGACCCCAGCAGTGACATAGGGCATGTGCGAAGTTACAGATTACCTAATTGGAAGGTGGAGTTTGGGGCATCCACACACAGTCCTGGCCACACGCTGTGTGAGGGGCAGCTTTAACCTCTGCTCTAAAGGTAGTGAGTGCTGTTTGGGCACAGAGACGAGGCAGCTGCACAGCACGATGAGGACCATATTGCGTCTGTGGGGACGCCCGCAAGGGTCCGGTGACTACCGATGCCTCACCTCTAAAATAATCCATGCTGGGGATGCTGCAGATTCAGATGTCAATCGCTAGCCTAGGATTGGTACCTATATGAACCAAGGGAACTTCTCCTTTCCCTTTCTCCCCTTAATTCATCATGATGAATTGCACTTGGACAGGAGGAAACACTTACTCAGCTCTTGAATGCCCACAGAGCGCATCACTAGTTGTCTTAATCACAGTAGCAGTAATTTTAGCTGTAATACTTTGGAAGCCTAAATTCTAACTGTCTGTGTTTTATGTAACTCCATGTTTAGTCTGTTTTCAGATCAAATAAACCCTGTTATACTTGTGTGCCTGTTCGTGTGCGTGTCTGTGATTTTAGCCTCTCCAGGACCCTTCGGACCTTACTGGAACATTCACTTTGAAAAAACTTCCAGAAATTCAACTTATCTTGAAAAGCAGATGCAGGCTTTGCCTGGAAATTGAAATTATAATGACTGTTTACTATGTTTAAGTTTGTTAAGCTATCATTACCAATTGAAATAATATTTGAGCATGTGTAGTTAATTCACAGATTCTCCCAGTTCTTTAGCTAAACAATACTTTCACCTTTACTTTGCAACCTCAACAATAGCCCCGTTCACATTTTTGTAATGGTTTTTCTGTTCAGCTCCAGAGGAAACTGGATTTCAGGGATGGGTGAAACACTGATTCCCGTGTGTTCTATAAAGCACCTAAAAGCAATGAGCTGCAGAAGGGCTACTGGTTACTTGGAAACAGAAACTTAAGGAAGGAGCTTTTCTCATCCCATAATCTCCTTGGCTTTGTTGTTAGCACCTTTCTCTGCTTTTGAACCTGTAGGAAAAATCGTATTTATAACAGATTATGTTCCTTTTCTCCTCTGTATTTTATCCTTCTTTAAAACTGTCACCTTAAATTTTTCTTAAATAAACTGTCACCAAATATTAGCAGATTCCTGTCCATCTGAGATTGTCAGTCATCTCAGAACAAGACCTTCAATGCAACCACAAGTCCAAGGTTATTCAGAGAAGTCTGCATCTGCTGATATCCTCCTGCCTGCCTTTGGAGGGAATCCACTCCCTTCGACACCCCACGTTCCAGGGATCTGTTAACCATTGAGGCTGAAAAGGTTCTTCAGAGCTGTAGAAAAATCTGCAAGCCATTTTCCTAACCTGGTGAGCCAGGTCGGTAAGACGATGAAAGAAAAAATGAAAGCAACTAACATAAATAGCTTTTGACATCCAGTGCCATAAAAGTAAAATACTTTAAAACTTGGCACCATATAGAGGTTAGCTAATTATAGTGGCGCCATTCATGATGATATAATTAACTGTACGTCTGCATTTCTATTACAAACTCATATTTTCAGAGGTTTATGATACAGCTTTAAAAATTTGCTCTGGCCAGAGACTTGGCATGCCAAATCTCACTCTGGAAGCAACTTTTTTCCCTCCAAAACTGAAGAATAAAAACCTGTTGGGTTTTTTAAAAGCTTGTAATAATGTAACAAAAATAACCACACAGAAATAATGCCTTTTATGCACTTAAAGAGGTTTTAAAAAAGAAACCTTGTCTTATGTTGTGTGATTCAATGACAAAAATCCCTCCCAATACTCATTTCTGGAAGTGCTACTGTGCTGCACGTCATCTAGACTAAGGACATGTCCAAAAATTACACACTTCTAACAAGGACCTGTTGTTTGAACAACTCCTGCTCTTGAAACAGTCTGATATCTTCTTACTCCTAATGGGCTCTTCCTTTTTTTTCCTCCTGTTTTTCCCCTGAAGCTGTATGACTGCCAAAAATCTGATTTTATGCAAATGGAACTGAGGTTCTTTTCCTGCATTTCGCAAACTTTGAAGTGATTCCTTACGGAAAATGAAGAAATACCCTGCAATACGCAGAAGAGACGAGCTACCTGAAAGTGGGCAGGCAAAACTGGCATGCACAGACAGTGCTGAGGTCTGTTTGCAGAACAGGCGAGTTTTCAGGTCCGGTGGTGACCAGGGCAGTCTGTCACTGGGCAGACTGACTAACATTGCTCTGCAACGGGGTGGCTCCCTGCGTGACTTTGGGCTGGTCTCTTGGTGAATCTTCCTGTCTACATATTACCTCCTTGAGATAAACACACTGAAGCTAAGCTGTTGTGGTAACCGAAGTCTACAGAGATAAACAGGAACTCTGTTTCTTACTCCGAGATGAATAATCAGAGCCCGCATCATACTTACAGATAACACAACTGGTCAAATATTTCTCAGTGAGATTTGCAAAATAAAGCTATATCCAAGGAATAAAATACTCCAAACTTCTGCTCTTTTGCTGTTTTCTGCTTCACAGTACTTACCCAAAACTACTTTTTTTCCCCACCTACTTGAAATTTAATTAATAAGGTTCTAACAAAATTAATAAGGCTCTAACAGAATCCTTTAGGCCAAAAATTGTTATAATCTCTAAAATCCTAATTGCCAACATAGAACTTTCCAGTACAACATGATCTAGAAGCAACAGATTCTTTTCTCTGTTGCCTGTTTGGGATACTCTGCTCTTACTACTCCACTGCTTTCCTTCGGCCTGGAAAAGATAATGTTTATCCCTTCGACCTTCTCAGAACCCTTGATGCAGATTTGGGTTGAGCAATTGTCTGTGGAAATCAAAAGGAGAGTTTTCATTGATGTATCGGCCAGAATGACAGGCACTTTGTGATCCTTCCAACAGTACACAAAAATACAGTAAGCTTCCTTTCTCTGTGGAGATGGTTATTTTTCCCTTTAGAGATCCGAATTTTAGGACATTGTTATTGAACAAAAACAATATCAAGGGACATTTTGTTCCCTTTGCAACAAAATAGTTAATCAGTAATTTTTCTCATCCTGCCTTCCCCTCACTCGATTTGTATAGTGTCTCTGAAACCTTTGTCTGCAAAGTTACAATTTCCCTTCCCAGCAAATACCCTCTGAATACTTTCCAGATGAAAAATTCTATCTGTTCTCTCCAGAAGGCTAAACAATGTTTTTAAAATGCTAGATACACATTCTATACTAACTCCGGTGGTGGTGGTAGTGATCTCTACTGCATCATGTATCTCAGGATATAAGGGCTCAGGTACAAAATAGAAAGCCATCTCTATAGCACTGAAACACAGAAAACACAGGAAGTCTGGAGGTAATGCCATGAATATTTCACCCTTAACTAGAAAGGTTAGAATGTAAATAAATAAAAAAAACCACCCTCACACACTATATCTTACTTGTTATAGTAACTATATAATACAGTTGAGAGCATGTTCCTAAGAGCAAACTATGCTTAAACATTTGGAAATGTAGTCACTGTGGCTAGAGCCCAGATATCTGGTGACAACATTCGTGATGGAGTTGTTAGAATTCGTAAACACACAAATGCAGCCAACAGTTCAGAGTACACTGGGGACTCCTGCCAAGGGATAGAAGTTTTCCTTCCCTTGCTGGTAAGGTTACAGACGGAATATAAACTGTGTGTTTGTACATGAATCATCATAATCCTAAGAATATCAACGGGCCCCACGTCACTGCTTTTCTCACTAAGGCTACCAAGATCGCATCCCCTTACCAAGTTAACGTGCTGGGTACAGGCTACAATATCACCCCACCCCGCTGGTGCAACACCGCTTCCTAGACAGCGCATCATAGGGGTCGAGGATGTCCCAGGCACCTACCGGCAGTTAAGCGATAGGCTGTAGTCTAAGGTCACTTGCCAAGTCCACGACACTGATTTAATCTGTGGGCGCTCTCCTGGCCTAGCTTCCAGGGCTGCAGGTGTGAGCGCCCTGTGGCAGCCAGCGGTATTTCCTCGGGTGACCTGTGCCTGAAGCAGACCTGCTGCGCTGCTGCTGGCACGCTAGAGAACCCCCATGCCTGGTTAAGCAGGGAAGGGATTTGTCAAACGCAAACGACTTTACAAGTCCAGTGCATACCTACCTCAGAGTTACCTTGGACATAACTGCCACCCCCTGACTGCCTGTCCGCGTATACCAAGATACACATGAATGGAGAGAATAAAGGATAAGATTCTGTCCTTAGTTAAGCAACGTGTGTCCGGAACAGCTCCTCTGAAGCAAGTGTCGTTATACTCTACTTATTTCAGTGTCAGTGGGATCAGATTCTGACTTCAGAAAGTTACCTGACAATTTGTAATGCAGCAAAGGAAAAGACTACATTCAGTTTTCAGTAAGCATCAAACCCGCTAGAAGGAGAATTATTTCAGTCAGTGACTGTCTAATCAGTGAATGACCTGGTCATATACTATTTTTCAGGCATTAATGCAAACACATAGCAAGGGAACAAAAAGCAACCAACAGTAAAAATCTGTAGGAAAGATAACTATCTCCTCCTTTGTCTCAATTATTTTTCCTCCACTATGATTTTATCTTTGCTGTCTGTTACTTTTGTAAAAAATGTTTTGTAAACTATCTATTATAAAATGGGACAGATGAAAGAG
>NW_010400706.1:94498-104249 GCF_000710305.1 Buceros rhinoceros silvestris | reverse complement strand
GAGTGTTTATATAAACCGTATTTTAATTCCTATGTGAGTTTAAGATCTAATTCCAAGTGTACCTGTATATTTCAAATGACATTTTAAATATACACAGGGTTTAAACAGAGATTGCCAGGAATATTTTCACAATGCATTTTCATCTGAAAATGCCAATTCATTAAAAATTCAAAAGCTAAAAAAATTATCTGTTCAAACAAGGAGAGGAAATGGAAAAGAGATGTTGAAATTAAAAAAACATTTCTTTGAATGAGAAAGTTCCCTTTTTCATTCAGATTTTCAAAACACTAGATTAAACTGAATTTATAACATCGAAAGTCTTCAAATAAAATTGGAATGTCTCAATAGACTCAGTCCAAATTTGTAGAAGATTTTACATTTGAATAATATTTACATTGGCTTTTCATCCTAGCTCCAGGAAAACTATTAAAACTTGAAAATTCTCATGAGTGAGGGAAATCAGTGTGCCCAGCAATACCGCTAATCTTACCGTTCAGAATATCAGCGTCACCTCACCTTACAGCACTATCAGTTGTTTGTGCCTGAAGTGTTTTCTCAATACTTTAACAATCATTGGAACAGTTTGGTAGAATGAGAGAATTTCTTTTTTAATGAAAACATTAAAGCAAGAAGATTTTTTAATTTTTTTTTCCAAACCTAAACATGCATTTTAATTTCAAATATTGTAATTACTAAAATAGTCCTAATCTAGAACTTTCATCCTGTTGCTATGCCTCAAAAACCTTATTAATCACAATAGTGATTAGGTCAGCCTAAGCAAAGTATTTTAAATCTTTGGAGTGAGATTTTCTTAAGTAACTTTCAAAGCTAATATAGGCGCTAAATCAGTAAGATGGGATATTTTTACGTTTACATGCTTCATTCCAAATGAAATTTTATTACGATATATCAGAATTGGTGTTTGACTGAATAGCCAAGATACTTTATTCGGAGATTTCTGAAGGGAGATTTTTTAAATTTTCTGTTCCAAGCAATTCTTCATTAGTGCAAGCCCTGTTGAAAAAGTCTCTTATTGCCCATGAGATGTAAAAGTGGGTCTGGTTTTCCCTTAGAAAGAATCCGTGCAATAAGCTGTTCAGCGATGTGGCCACACTGGATTGCCCCAACGCTGTTAAGTTCTGTGCGGGGATGGGGGGCAGCTGCCAGTGCGTCTGCTTGAGGATGTCAATAATCAGGCTTTTTTTCTGAGCCTTTACTTCTGTTCTCCCGTGAAAAGAAATATGGAAATAACAAAATTCCACATTTCTTTAAAATCCAGTGCCTTGGCTGCAGCAGACGTTACCTGAAGGCACTACCTTCTCACAGTTTAATTTAACAGTTGCTCTATTTGATTTACATAATAGCCAGTTAAAAGGAGAACCAGACCTTAGCATTACTGCCTGCAGCCTTGCAGCCGCTGTTGGCCTGAGTCCTGCTCTCCAAGCCCAGCTATGCCCCAGTGCCTTTGCAGTCACACCCACGGCCGCAAACAGCAGCTGCTGCTCCCGACATGAGGTACCTCCTGCCTGCCAAAGCGTCGCCCACACAGGGCAGGACAGGCGCGGCTTGGCTTTGCTCAGGTGTCATCAGGGGCAGCAGCAGCCGCTGTGACCCTTCTGTGGGGGCATACACAGAGCACAGAGAAAGCGCTGGGCTGTTCCAGTTCCGTTTGCAGGCTGCCTTGGGGCTGTCTGTGTGCACTGTGTGTACGCACGCTGCAGCGGGGTCCTGTTCTGCAAAGACCCTGCTACCCCCTCCAGTCACGTCCCCTGACACAAGTGGTGTGGGGGCTGCTGTGGCTGCTCCCACGTACACCCTGCTGCTTCCTCACTGGCAGGTACCTCCCATGGGAAACCATCATTTGCCACTAAAAAGATGTCATCCTGTCATCACATCATCTGCTTCCGGCTGGTTTAGGCACACAGTCTAGGCACCACGGCAAACCTTAGAAACACAAATTTGCTACTTACTCAGAGAAGATAGAGGTATACACAGAAAGGCAATTCTGAGCACCTGAGGCCCAGAGCAGCATAACGTAACAACAGAGTAGTATGACTCCCTGTCCCCTGTTCTTCCAGCCCCTGCACTGTTTACACTGGGGTGCTAGATAATCTCAGAAACAATTGCTGGATTGAAAGGCTGACATTACATTTCGGGTATTTACACTTATAATCAAGGTTAATTACGTAAGAGTGGGCCGAGAGTATGCAAATTGGTTGTCTTTGCAGCATTACAAACACTTTCAATATTTTAAGACTATTTTTGCCATGCCATTTAATTTTATTTTTAACCACAATTATTATAGCCATACTCTACAAAAAACATACTCCACTCTGAGAAGCAAATTATGAGCCCCCAAAGCAATATTTAAGCAGTATAGAAATTAAAACTTAAGAACCATGGCATTTAGAGTATTATTGAGGTGCTGTTCTCATTTCATACTACTTCAGCATCGCAGCTTGGCCAGTTCAGTAGAAATCAGTATAAGGATTCCAATACTAAGAAAAAGCAAAATGAGCAATGGGGAACATGATTTAGAGATAGTACATGTTAATTTTAAAATACCATCTTTAGACTTATGTGCATTCATGCTGTGCATTTGTGAGAAAGAGCTTCTTTAATGTATTTCTAGATCAGTTAGAAGCATCTACCAATACAGCTACAAGACAATGAGCCCAAGACTGCTCTGGCGGCTGTACCACAGACAGGACAGAACGTCGCTCTGCTCACCATGGACTCGCCAGAGAATCCTCAGCTCTCTGGGGACAAACAGAAAATCAGTCACAGCAAATAGCTTTACCTATAGGCCTAGAGCTAAGGCTGTCATATATTAATGGTTGCTACAGAAAATATGAAACTGCTTATTTGCCATGAAATGAGAGGGTTGATTCTCCCCAGCTGTACACACTTCTGGCAGCATAAATAATCTGCCTCTTGCCTTTGCTCTCTGATCACATAAAGCAAATCTGCCTTACCCCTCTCTTCATCCTCCTCTTCACAACCATGTCTGAGATGGGTTATATGATCAAGGGGAAAAAAAAAAAGGTATGAACAGATTTTTCCCCTGGCTGGCCCTGGCCATACCATCAGATTCAGAGAATGACTGCATGAAGAAGAGAGCACCGTGCCTGTTTCTTCAATCACTTCTAGCAAATCACTTCTAGCAAATTACTTCTAGCACCCACAATTCTACCAGTACTGCCAGCAGGTAAATTTTCATCCAGAAAAACTCTATAAAGTGTATTCAGAATGACACACAATGACTAAGCCAATAAGGCTTTATAAGAATTACTTCAGTAATCTGCTAATTTAAGTAAATTTATCAGAAAATTTTCACCTTTTGGAACTATTCTCTAGGATTCTGCAAGAGCAATACAGGTTTTATAAAGTTCCCCTCATCTTTTCCATAGGGTTTGGAATATTGTAATTGAATCCAAAATTGCTGCCACCCATGTCAAACTTAGCCCTGCACCACACCATTCCTCAGTAGTACTTTTAATGAATATGCGTGTCAGCGTCTGACATTAGGTCCAATGCTTACAGTACCACTGAGATTCTGATACACTGCAGATAGCTAGCGATGACAAAACACACACCAGCTGCGCTCCATGCAGCTTTTAAAAATTGTCTTTCTTACATATTTTTAAAAGCATTGCCCAAGCACCCCTCCAAATTGCATGCTAACAAAGGGATTCAGATCATCTGCAGTTTTTAATCAGAAGTTTGGAAATGCAGAGAACATAGAGCAAAAACCAGCTATGTCCTACCTTGTTACGAGGAATGAGCGTTCCCTACTTAACTACAACTTTCATTACACATGTGCTTAGAGTTTATCAGAGACAATAATATTAAATAGTCTAGCATTAGACTCTGGTGTGTTTGTGAGCATTCATAAAGTGCAGAGGAAGAGAAAATAGCAGTTCAATACAACTCCGCCATTAGTTATGTGGATGCAAAACTGACATAGCTTAGGCAAAGTCAGCAGAGATATCCCGATACACTGCCATGGCTGACAACAGCATTTGGCTCCGTTGCTTACGGAGCCCAGAAGCAGCTATCATCCATATTCAGCCACACCAGCACAGCAAGCAGCACTTTGGAAAGAAGAGGATAACGCCTTAGTGGCACATCTGTTAGGTATAGATGGCGTTCATGTGAATAGCTTTGCCAATGGATGACTTGCCAAGTCTTTTATACTAAAAGGCTTGTGCTTGATGTTAATCATTCACTCTCTGCCCGTTAACATGTTTATCCTTCTAGGAAATACTTTGATCTATACTGGCACTTGAAATATAGCAACCAATGTTACTAGACTGGAAATGAACAAACAAGATCTTGTGTGAATTGCCAAATGGCACAGCAAAATGCAGGATGCGCGTTACAAAATGTTGCCTAGCAACTAGAAAAGGCCGTGCACTCCATTTTACTACTTTGGTTTGAAATAGAAAATAAATGGCCTTAGAGTTATTTGAAAGACATGGAGAGCTAGAACATGATACTGCTCTGAAGAAATCTATTTGTGAGGAGTGTGTCATGGGAGACAGAGCGACTCTGAACTCAACATTCAATAGGTAAGTGAAGGAGAAACAGCCTTTCAGATATTTTGCCTTAAAATGTAAATGTAACGGTAGTTTAAGTTCAGTGCATGTATTCTGCTATTCAACCAGGATTTAAAACAATTGTTTATTTTTGCCTTTCATCTTCATGTGTTAAGAGGGTTAGTTTTTTTACAAAGACGACTATTAGCTCATTCTCCATTTGCATGCAAGGAAATGGGAGTTTAGGGCAGTTGGTAATTTACTCATACAAGTTGCCAAACTGTGAATAGATCACAGGCATCCTGAGTCTTGCAGTCTGAAAAAAAACCCTTTTGCACAACACGGGCTCTTCCCTCCCTCTCACACAGCTCCCCCCATGCCTGGCAGCTGGTCTTTAATACATAGATATAAATAATTGCCTAGCAAGACTTCATATTCATACAGGTCTCTGAAAACTCTAAGTCTCCCATACTTCAAAGCAGTCACTGTCTTTATCTTCCAATATGAGAAACTGAGGCAGGAATTAAAATGATTCTTGAAAATCACATGGGAAGTCTACAAGGTTTGAGAGCAGAACAAGGACATTTGACATTTATCTTAGTGGTACAGTTTTCTCCTCTTCCACCAGTATTCTTATCATACAAGCAGGTATGAGTAGTCCCCAGATATTGCTCAGCCAGTAAAGTCCACGTGCAAACATCATCTCTGTTTTAGCTCTCATCCCAGGCGCTGGAGTCCATATAGCAGCCCTCGGCACACGTGCAGGAACGCTGCCTAACTCGGTAGGAGTTGAGCGAGAAGAGCTCAGGCACAGACGGGGCGCAGACCTTTGCAGCAGCGTGCTACAGCAGGGTGAGCGACGCACAAAGGGGCAGCTGCTGTCAGGAGATGTCAGGCCCTTAATCTATGTAACGTTGTGTAAGCTTCAGCCAACAGCCTTCTACATAATACCACGTGTGTCTGCTGAAAACGGTGTTTCCCGTAATTGCATTGTTTGCTTAGAAGGGACCTGAGATCCGGATCAAGTTCAACAAGACCTGTGTCATTCTAGTTAGTCCTGTTTTTCAAGCACACCCCTTCAGTGAACAGAAGGCCCTCTGAATCCATGACCAGACTTTCAGGGCCAGATAACTGACTGTTTCGGTTTCTTTCAAGTTGCATCGCAGTAGACACACAGAGTATCCTGGATACTGGACAGATTTAAAAGTGGGAAGAAAAGGTTCCAGCACACTGGCTTTAAAAGGGAGAACAAAGTAAGTGAGGATCAGAGGGAGGAAGGCGATCGCTATGACACTAAGACAATTAATCACTGCCAGATGTTAAGGGTCACACAGCACTGCATGCTGGGAAGACCAGCGGGGGTTCTTGGACAGGGAATAGAGGGAAAAAATAACCTGTCATGTCAGTGAACTAGTCAGGGGTTTAGGGTTCCTGGTGTTTAACTATTAGTGTGCTCTTAATAAAACGACATCGCATTGCAGAAGAAGGGGAGGAAGATAGGAGAGTTGGCAGAAAAGAGGGAGTGACAGCTTAATAATTGCCGTCTGTCAAAAGCACTAAAAATACCATCCCAAATTCAATGTTCTTACTTTTGTAATGAACACGCCAGGGTTCCTGTTTGATTAATAGAACATGTGTTGACTGACAAGGACAAATGTGCACATGGTTTGAACACAGCACTGTGCATAAATAATTCAAATTGCACGATGGGCAGAGCTCAGCTTGCACTGGGGGTCTATTGATAAGCCCCTAAGTTTCAGCAGTTCATAGCTTGGCCTTATAAGAACAGCTTGGGAGTCTCAAGCCTCAAGTTGGTCAGAGGAGGCTGGCTGGTTTCTTTGAAGTATTAAAAAGAAATCAATACCCTTTGGAAATCACAGACCTTTGTTAGGGTAGCAATGGTGGTGTCTCTGCTCTAGTTGCGTGTCTCACATTACAGCAAAAAGCAGGTGGCTTTACATTGAACAAAGCAACCAAATTCAATTCATAATCACAGCTCTTCCCACTCTGCCCCAGTAACAGCAACGCCACTGACAGCAATATATGCTTAACCCAAAAACGGGGGACTTCTTTCTTTGAACTTTAGACCTCATTTTCAAAGGGAAGGGTTCACAGCATTTTGTAAACAGACACTTAGTTGCAACTATTTCATGCGTTCCTTTGGGAAATGACTTTAGTTTAGTTAAGCTGTTATCTCTTCCAAAAGAACCTTTTCCACAGAAAAACAGGCTTTTACCTCAAAAAAGAAACATTTTCCACTGAAACTGACCTATCTTTTTGTTCTTAAAGCAATGTGGAAGTGCTCAAATATTTATCACTTAACTATTTCACATCCCTGGGGGGGCCTGTACACTAGTCTAATGGAAGGAACAAACAAGACACAGAAATCCTGAGTATCTCAGATAAGACCTACCTTCGAAATTTCTGTCAAACCTGTACAGGTATGATATGTGTGAATTCAGTCATATCAGCCAGAATTTACTTTTCTGAATGTTTTACTCACCTGATGTGAACATGCAAACACTTGAAACAACGTGTAAAGTGTTGGCTGTTTCACCTATTTTTTTCCTGCCAAACCAGCACACTTCTTTAAATCATTATCCAGGGACTAAAATAGCTATGCTAGTTTAAACATTTCATCACAATACGGTCAGAATGGAACAACAGCCAAACGGAATATATCACCAGATTAAAAGCTGTAACAGAATTTCCCCAAACAGTCCACATACTTCCTCTAGAGATCTGCTCTTTCCTTTCAGTTTGTTGGATCTTGGAATGTATCAGATGACTTTTGGGGGCCTAAATTCTCATCCACAAAAGCTGAGATTCCTTGGTCCCTGTGAGGAGGGCATGGCTTTGCAGAATCAGGCTCGTAAGGCTTAAAGCAAGTCAGCACTAGTTTGGTGAATTGTTCTGAGTACTTTTTTCCAGTCCTCTTTTTTTTCTTTTGCAACTGACAGCATGTGAATTACATGCATAGCAAATTTATACACCTTACATTCTCTAAATAAATAGATCTGCTTCTTTGCCCCCTTCTATATTAGATAATATTAAGAACTAGATAAGTGGTCCTCAAAATGTGAGCAACTATTTTCAACTGTATTATGTCACCTTCAATCATTGTAAGAAGCTATTATTTACTCATTTTATTGATTCACTAATTGGAATCTCAAATTGTTCTTGCAAATCTCCATTGATTAGGCAAGTCTTTATAGCAACCTCTACATTCCAGGAAAGTTGTACAAGGAAAAGGGATGCACAGTTCTGCAAATGGTTGAAATCACAGCAGTCAAGACTCAATTTCTCTTCCTAGCATTGCCACTAAATTACTTCAGACAAGATTTGGTCTGTGTTTCATTTGCCTCTATTGCAAAGCAAAAGTAATTCTGTCCCAGTGCTGTTGATCACAGATTTTCCAGTACTAATGGACATCACAGTACTGCAGGGAACTATTACTGAATGTTTCAGAGGAAAAGAGAGTCAACAGAGGACTTACATGTAACCAACAACTCAGACCACATGACACCACCAAACAAATGACTCCTTAAAAAAGCTGCTAAGGCAGTCTGTGGAAGGCAGACGGTTCACATCTCCATCCACACAGCAATAACAGCTAGTTATCTAACCTCCACTGAAGTTAATGTCATACTTTGAGCGCTATGACACCTTAAGAATCAGCTTACCAACACTGGTTCATAGCACTAATGTCTCCTGATATTTGTGATAATATACCATAGCAGATATGGAGTGCACCTGCTGCACTTTCTCTTTACATAGCACAGAAACAAGTCTGGGAACTTGCTGCTTCAGTTCATTCCCTGCAGCCAGGTTTCTCTTACCTTTTCTTGTTGCAGTTCACTGATAGCATAACAGATGGTTGCTGCAGCTTTGTAATGCTTCTGTGTCCAGGTGGAGCAGGATGCTGTGTGCCACTAGGCTCTAAGGGTGCTTTAGGGTGCACTGACGTCTGAGGTACTTCGAGGCATGAAGAAGCCGCCTGAAGTACCGATGCACCATCTGAAAAAACCCAAAAAACCAAACAAACAGAACTGATCACACAAGTACAGGGCACATTCTTGCAGCACCTTCAACAAGTGGTTTTACATTGTGGAATTGTTTGATGAAGTTACGTTCAAAAGATTAAAATGTAAAAATAAAGTAAGTGCTGTATGTACGCCAAATGCCTTTTGGGTATTTAATTTATCTCAAGAATTTCCAGCTTATAATGAAAATGAGAACTGAAGGCCACTAGACACAGAATACATCACACTGCTATAGCCTTATGTCACTCAGTTGTGATGTTCCATCCACTTGGACTGTATTAGCCACTTCATCATCTTAAGACATCAGCAAATGACCAATATAATTTTTGTACGTTCTCACAGATAGAGCAGCTGGACTAGATCAAATGTAATACGTGCACATTACAGAAGTGCATGCAATGGGCTGCATAATGACACACGGAGTATGTTAGCAGGGCATTTTCACACATAAAGCTTCTGTTGCTCCACAGAACCTTCACGCATACTTCAGTTTGTTTCATACTTCAGACTCTTCCCATAAATGGGGAATTTAAGTGAAAGTTTATCTTTAGAAATACACTAACCAGGTGATGATGTAGGGAGAAGACATGATTTCAGTTTGTGACAATGAATAAGGTGAACCTGTATTGATTTTAAGAACATGATGCTAAAGGAAAACTGACTTGTAATATGACATAATACATATTTTTAAAAAGCCTATTTTCTAATGGTGGGAAAGGTCTAAAAATTGCTGTTAACAAAACACATCTTTTAAAGAGGATTTTAATTAATATTTTTAAGCTATACAAATAGGCAGATATCATTTACCTACAAACGTATTAATTGTCATCTCTGCCCACTTACTTTAAGGCTGTATTCTTAAAATGATATCACTAGGTTGATTTCTCAGCTAGCAAATACACCAGCGAGCTGTTTATTTTAAGAACATTTCATTAACCCAATGGGGACTTGGACTGAATGAAATGGCTTAGTTTTTCTTTCTGCATTGTAGTAGAATATGCACCTAAAATACCAACGGAATTTAACCCCCAGTTTAAACTAGAGTAACGCGGTTGATGGGATCAGAGCTAACTCTTAAACCCAGTCAGCCAGACTATTTTCTTGACAGAGTCACAACTGAACAACACACATGTGGACAATTACCTTCGGGTTAGAAGCTGGCCAACCACC
>NW_010400706.1:83810-94411 GCF_000710305.1 Buceros rhinoceros silvestris | reverse complement strand
CCCGCCCCCCCCCAAAAAATAAAGCTGTAAACATGTTCCTTAGTGTTTCTCATTAGAGACTGACTGACTGAGAGGATTTGATGGGACAATGGCTAGTTTACGGCTGGCCTTTCATCCCAGAGACCGGTGTATAATGTGCCCCAGATTCTGTGAGCGTGAGTTAGGTGGTATAGGTGCAGTCTTTACTGGAAATTGATTTTCGTAGTGTACAAGCAGGGCATAATTCACGGGCAGCGCAGCTGGCAGCCGCTGTGTCACGCAGGGGCAGGGGAGGCAGGGGTTGGCAGCGGGAGCAGTGGTTCTGTTGCAGCTGTGCCACACAGTGGGGTTTGCCCAGTGCTTCCCACGCAGCTCCTGAGGTGCCACCTCACCCCTTCTGCACCCTTGGCATACAAAGATGGTAACAGCACTTGGGAGTCTGAGCCAGGCTTTTGGGCGCAACTTCTAAACTGCATGAAGAGAAACGTATATTTACTCTCCTTGAAAAATAAAAACATTGAAAAAAAAAAAATCTAAGCCCTGGCCCAATCTGATAACACTGCTGTAATTCATTACAATTCTGTTGTTTCTGGTATCTTATACTCTTCAAGTACACCTACATCTGCGTGTTAGCGAATGCAGCTGTCGTCCTCAGCATCAGGAGGATTTTGCATTTGAAGTACAGTTTACTTCAGTAGTTTGCACGGAATTAATTGAACTCCTGCTATTTTTCAAAAAGCTTTAAGAGTTCACTGTATGTTATTCTGTGCATGTTCTCAAACTTCAGCGTGGTAATCAGGTAAAAGCCAGTCATATTAATAAGACAGTCTGAAAGCAAGCATTAAATGCATAAATACAGTGTAGCTACTGTGACCTGATATGTGGATTTCCTCATACTTTTTGCATACTGTCTTGAATTGTACTATTAAGCCAGGACTTCTCACAGTTAAGGAAGCAAATCCAATTCTAATATCCAACTTCCCTGCCGTTTTTCTAAACCACAAACTAGTACAATTTATAGAGGAGACTATATACTATGACACGTTTTCTCAAAGGGAATGTTTTCTGCAGAATCAATCACTCTAATGACATCTGTTTTACCCTCTATGCTTTAAACACTTTGTTTCACCTCTAGTCACATGCGTTAATAGAACCTTTATTAGTCAATGCAAGACCAGCAATATGCAGTATCATACAAACTCCTCAAATCTCACATAAAGAGCATGCAAAGTCTGAATCTATTTCATGTAGATGCAAATTATTCTAGATGCAATTTTCTCCTTTTTACAGTAAACACTGGCCTCTCAAAGATGCATTCTGTAAAGGCTCCCTTAAAGCACCCCTGTACATGGTGTCGAAGCAGAAAATAAGTAAGATAACTACTTTCCTTTCACTCTTGTTTAATCTGAAGACCCTTCTGTAGTTAGTGGTCTCAGAGAAACCTCAGACTATCTTTCATTACCCTCCATGGCCACATTTTACTTCTCAAGTATTTATCTGCTCAGCTATATCTAATTGCCTTTGATGTTGCCTCTTGGAGAAGGAATGACCATCAACCTCTTCAGATTGCTCTTCTCAGTGTTGCCACACGAACGATATATACAACTCTCCCAGTACTTATTTTCTTATAGCTACAACATCTGGAGCCAGTTAATAACATACGAATCACAAAAGAAGGGAAGTTTCTAGTCCTTGCGGTTTCTGAGAAAAGTCACTCAAATATACTCTACATGCCCACAAACCAGAAAATAAAGTTCTAATTTCATTCCTTTAAAGTATCATTAATTTTCAGTACTTAGGGATGACAACATTGTACGGTTGATCCTCTCATCTCATGTGACCTGCCGCTTTGACTCATATAACGGACTGACAGTAAGTTGTTTCGTCATGGGAAGAGCATTTTCCTGTGCTAGGGAGAATGCTCAGAGCAAGGGCACTGCTGAGGAGCACATGGCCTGCAACAGCACGGCTTTGCTGCTCTCCTGGTCTGCACTGCTGCGTGCCAGCCTGCTGTGCCTGAAAAGTGCCACACGGGAGCAGGAAAAAGCAGTGCCACGCTGCATATGAGCAAGTGTGAGCGGAAACTCCGCATGCCTATTTCCCTCTGTGGTTTACCGACAGCTCCTACCCGCTCAGGCACTCACCCAAAAGATTACACATACAATAACCACAAACAAATACCCATCCAAGATACCTGACCTCGTGGTACACAAACAACACCCATTCTGCTGCCCAAGGTTCATGTGGTTTAGGGTTTTGCTCAAAGGTAAATTAATTACTTTCCTTACAACACAGGAAAAGTTTCAAGTAGTACACAGCTACTTACTCATGAGTCAATTTTACATTGTGACAATACTTAGACATTTACACTTTGGAGTTCAGGATTTCTAGAAAGTGTTAGAGAAAACTTTCAACAGACTATAAGCCATTTTGGTTTATATACAGCAATGTAACTGGTAGAACAGGAGCTCTTGGAAAGCTTCAGAAACCTTTAATCTGCAGCCCTTCATTATTTTTCCCAATTTTTGAAATCTTACTCACTTGAGTGAAATAACTGCCAACTGTTTCTATCAATCTGACAGGCTGCAACTTTCTGAGCCTGTCTTGGTCACAGAGGGTTAGAAAAAACTGCCTTATGTTTTCCTTCCCCTCTTGTTCCTCTGTTTCTTTCCTTTTTTATCTTTCTTGAGAATTTAGAGAGCTTCCGACTTCTAAACTCTCAAGCTTTTAAAAGCATGACAAATGAGTGTAACACATCTTGTTAGTTTAATATCTCACAGAAAAGACTTTCTTTGGGAAATGCTCTAGGTCAGCTTCACCACTGCTACCAGAAGTAATTTTTCTAAGGTCTTTATTCTTTTAAGTACCAAGCATCCTCAAATCTTGGTATCAGAATCAGTCACTTGATGGTCTTCCACTGGAAGCTGACAAAAAAAAAAAAAAAAAAGGAAAGGGGGGGGAAGGTTTTGGTCCACTGCCATCGATAGGAATTGTAAAGAGTCACGAAGAAGATATTCCTCAAACAGAGATGGAAATAGAGATGAAAAGGCATGAAGGGGTTTCCAGTCATGCAACAGATGCTGCTCCTTTGTGAAGACACTCTGATGGTTTTTGTTGACAGTGAGCAAAAGCTATTTTCTCTAAGGAAGAGAACAAGATAAGGCTCAAACTAAAGCTGGGTCAGGACTGGTTAGTGCAGAGCTTCTGTGGCATTGATTAGAGGAGTTAAAGTCCAGTTAAGCCTCTCTTGCCTGTCCCCAGCCCATGCTCTGTCTTTGAACTCTATCTCCTCCCTCCAAAATCCTGCTCTGTGAAGTCTTTCATGAAGTTCCCTCTCCCAGCCAGGTTCCTGCTTTTCTCAACACATCCCTACAGCTTGCTGCCTTTCCTTTCCAAACCTCCAAATCTGGTTTAAAAACTGTCTCCTAAGACAAGACCACTTAGGAAGAAACAGATGAGAGTTTAATTTATAAACCTTTTTTGAGTAGTTTTAAGTTTTTCATGGGAAGAGAAAACTGTTTATCTGAAGGCATCTTCTGCTGTCCCTGCCCCAAAGCAACAAAGCACCTCACCACCACAGCTTTTCACATATGGTGAGGCTTTTTTGGTTTTTTAACCTATTTTTAATTAATTTCTTCCTTTCAGACCTGGAGATTGAAAAAGAATTAGGGAAATACGTTGCTTTTTCCAGATACTAGATACAAAGATTTCAAACATCTGAACTGTGTTCTCTGTTTCCTAGTGGTTTAAGAGAAGAGAAGGAAAGGCAGTGGCATTGTGCCATCTCATACGGCCTGGGGTGGGGGTGGCAGTGGCAGCAGCACCTCCCCCGCTGTTAGGGTGGCAGCAGTTTGTGCAGTACATTCATGCATGCACGGACAGAGCAGACAGGCATCAGGCATTCACACGTCATGGAGTGGGGACTGAACGGAAATGGTCTTGCAGAGACAGCAAGCACTTTACGCAGACCTTCCTTTTAAAGGTGTTCTGATAGCATCTGGTGAAATACAGGCATTCTTTATTATGAACCGAGATTTTAAAAACAAAACACAAAACCTTGAAAATAATTAGCAAAATATTAAAGCTGAGCAAATATTTAAGATAAAAATTTTAATCAAATCCCCATATGAAAAAAGTAATTTCTTTGTCTCTCAAAGTCAAGTTTGTTTGGTTGGTTTTTTAATCAGTGAGGTCTAAAAACCAAATAGGATAATGGAGCATTAAAGATGCAAGGTAATGCAGTCACAATTTATAAACGTGGAAGTTAAATACAGATTTGCACTAAGATGCAGACTTTGCCAGCTTGATCACTGAACAGAGTTATTTCAGAAACTGTGCTACAGAGCTCTTGTACTTTTTGTATTACTTTTGCACTTACATGTTACAAGGACAGAACAACTCACTAATATCAGCTGGAAAGAAAGCCTGACATTTCAGAGCTAGAGCAATCTGAAGACATTCAGAAAAAGATTTTAAAATAAAGAGAAAAAGCAGTGTTTCCAGAAGAGTGCTTCCTCCCCCTTCCCTGTTCCCCCACTCCTCTGCCTCCAACAGAGCCAGCACCAGATGTTTCAGAAACCACACACTGGGCAGATACACGGGATCATCTGTCCCTCCTTCCATAAAGATCTCATCCAAAGGGAAAAAACTAGACAACCCAGTTCAAAGAGCACCCCGGTAGCAGTAGCAAAGCTTCTATTTTAAATAACTTTGGAAAGAAAAAAATTAATGGAATAGTTTGAAAAAATTCAAATCCAGAAAATTGCATCACAACAGTGAAAGAATCTAAAGGGTATTTTTATCATAAACACGTTCATCTCAGTTTGAGTATGTAATCTGTGAACGCAATCAATGAAGAAAGACACTATTTTCTCAGAATTCAGATCACCACAAAACTACTACAGAATAAAATCCTGGTGGGAAAGTAACACTTTATAAATTTAGAAAACAAGTGAAACATTTTCACTCCAGGAAACATGTTTTTCAAGTATGCACATGCTTTCCAAAAATGCAAGTGTCATTTCCTCAAATATCTGTAATGATAAGCCTTTAATGGTAAATAGAATTTTTAGAAATAAAGTATTTATTCAAGATTAATAGTTACACTTAATAGAATGCATTTAGACATTGAAATCATGATGAATAACTAAAATAGGGAATGTTCCAAAATAAGATTAATGTATTGGTGAAAGAGGTATTTTCTGCTATGCGTAAGTGTAACAGGCAATATTTTTGCCTCTGACTTTGGTTGGTTTTTGACTTCTAAAAGCTGTAACAGTAAAGACGCAGTTAGGATTCCTGGTGACAAGCAACAGGGTCACAAGCTAGGCTGGCGAGCGCAATGGCCAGGATACGACTGAAGCGGGGCTGGGGGTAGCAATCTGGGCTAGCAGCCCCTGCCTCATCATTATAACCGCACTGTTTAGAACACCTCTAAGGTTGCTTTAAAGCATGCAGACAGCCAGTCCTGCTCCTGGCTGGCCCAGGATCAAAGGACTGGAAAGGTGGCTCGGTGCCACCACTCTCTCTGGCTCTGCTCAGCTTCACGAAGGCCAAACTCAGCACAGCTGAGAATCCATCCCAGCACGTTAATCATACGGCTTGGGTGGAATTGCTGTCACGCTGGAGTTTTCATTTCCTCCATCTTTCAGAGCCTGACTTTTTCAAAAAGACACGAGGGATGCTTTATCAATTTGTAGACAACTTAATTTTGAAATGAAGCATTTTGGACTGGAAAGGTCCTGCAGCTCGTAATTCTAGAAAGCAACTGCAGTTTGCAGAACTCAAAGCACATATTACTTATAAAATATACACAAGAGGAAGAAGAGATCATGAACTTCTTTCAGATGTCACGTGACAGTGGTATGTACACAGCACTCTGAAAGACAAAACTGCTAAAAGTGTTTTCATGTCAAGAAAAACATACTGCAGCTAACACCGATCTGATTTGCCAAACGTGCAAGAAACTGAGCTCGATGCTCACTCTGTCTGGTGCCCGCAGGATTTCTAGCAGTACAGCCTGGCACTAGAGCCTGGTGGGTTTCTTTGTCATATTCTTTCTTCACATGGAGAGAGACAAAGGGAAAAAGAAATTACAACTATTTGAGTGTGATGAAACAAAGCCACAAGAAGACTTGCAAGTTCACAACAAACAGGTGTAGACATAATGTTGGCAAAATTTCTTGTGCAGAACCAAACACATTTTACCACCGTAGAGATACAATTCAAATCTTTACTGCAGACCAGCTGCAGTGCCGAGTTCAAGATAATGAGGAGTTCTTTATTATAATCATTTTTAAATGGAATACAGAACAGGGACATACCACAGCTCTGTTGCTATCAGATCTGCCACTCCATTTACTCTAGAAAACTCAAGACTCAATATTTAGCTGGAAAATGATGTATATTTACAACACTTATAATTGATATCAACATAACATTATTTAATTCCAGAAGTGTTCATAGAGTTATCACAGTCAGGGGCTACTGTCTCCCATGGATGGGATGGATTAAGATTACTGTGCACACTGTGACATGAGGGAACAAAAAGTCGCCTATAAGGTCACACAGACTAGGGAGACAAAAGGAAACTCCCTGTATAACAATAAAATATTTCAAGCTAGAAAAAGTTTGCTGGATTATGGAAATACGTTCTTTATGAATACTTCTTTTCCCCTTCAAATCCTAGCCATCTTTAAAAGCAAGGTGACAGCTCTCGTAAGAGAAATTTTTCTTCTTCTCTGCTGTGATTTGATTTAGATCTCCTTTACAGTGACAGAGACTGGCAGATTGCACAAAGCCCACTAACAACTCAAAGTCTGTGTAGAGCAGCATATACTGAGAGAAAAGGCAACGGGAGAGAAAATTAAGCATCCAGTTCATTCACCCACCAGACAGGGCTCCCGAGCCCACAGGCTCAAGCCCCATCTGAGGCGGGGGAGCAGCATTACTTCAGCTGGGCTCCAGGCATCCCCAGCTGGTCCACCGATAAGCCACTACAAACCACACCTCCTCAAAAAGCACAGCATAGGGAAACTGTAGGAGTGTTTTCAGTGATTTGTTTTGTTTCAGAACACTTTTATACGATCTCCACATCTGAGGAAAAACATCTTACATCCATTTGGAGTCTTCCTGATGCTCTCAGGTTGAAATCTGTCCTTCTACTGAGCAATTATGCACCACCATATCTCCTTAACTGAGAACTGAAGAAAGGTCTCAGTACTAACACGATCTTCCACAGGCCTTGTCTGAAGTGCCTCTCTATTGCATTGGGGAACTGTGCTGCAAACTTCATATCTGTCTACAGCATAAATGACACTGAGATGTTCATGTTTAAGAAAGAAATGAATAACATAATTCCCACATTTAAAAGTGCTCAAATTAAAAATATCATTTAACTTTTTTCCATTACTTTTCCTGGGAGTTCTTAGCTTTAAAGTATAATTCAGCAGTACTTTTCATTTCTTTGTATTAAAGTTCTTTCGGTACATAATAAGAATCATTGATCGATTTTAATAATGAATCAAAAAATGCTGACATACTTCTGGGAAATAAAAAGTGTTTTGTGGAAAAATAATTACTGGATTGCTGGATATCCCTCAGAAACTTTCAGCCTTATGTGAAAGGAGAGAAAAAAATGAGAGTGATGCATGGTTTGAAAAATGGACTTCCATCCAGAATTATGAGGATAAGAGATAATAAATTGGCTGACATCAAACATCAGTAAAAAACCGAGTTTGCGTAGCATTCTGAAAAGTCCTACTACAGCTTAAATTTAAACTTTATAACAACTTCTCATTTTTTCTAGAAGCATAGTGCAGGTCAGATGCAAATGAATATATATGTTTTAGAAAAATTATCATCTCTAATCTACAGAATTAAAAAAAATCACATATTTACCTCTCAGATACAGTAATTAATCTTTACATACTCATTTTTCCCAAGGCTGACATAAAGTCACCAGATGGGAAACAGTAATGGAAACAGTATCTTCTACCTCTTTCTACCTGAGCAAATGACCTCCTTTCATGAAGAATTCTCCAGAAAGAAGATAACTGAATTACCTGAGTGTTGATCCACTTCAAAGGCTGTTCTTTATGGGAAGCATAATCAGATTCTGATGCTTTGATCAAGGGAATCTATGAACCTGCTTACTCGATTGCAAACTCTACTATTTACCATGAAGTGATAATTAATCAATTACAAACATATATCTGCTCCGAGTAACATTACTGATGATGTGAAGGAATGCACAATTTAAAGAGTAAACCCTCCCAGGAAAGCTGGCAGTGGCTGCAGACCAAGGAATTCCAATGAGGCAGAGGGTGGCCAGCCCAGAGGTAAGTTTCTGCAGGTGGAATGGGAGTATGTGCGGTGCGCTCATTTGAAATGGACAGTACCAGTGAAAGGGACTCTGCCCAAACCTGGTCAGCACCATGGTCTGTCAGCACAAATCCTGCCACCCTTCCCAGAGCAAGCCTGGCCAGCTTTCACAGCAGGACCTGAGATTGGTTTTGCCATACCAAACTACAGAACTACTGGTCCAGAGATGCTTACATAAGGAAAGAGTTCATCTTGTCCATCTTTGCCAATCACAAAGCCCTGGCATCTTTTCTCAAAGGACAGGATCTTCTAGAATTTTCTCAAACACCTACATGAAGTGATTCCTTTGCTCCTTCGTGACTCCAGTGCTTCCATAATTAGTATTTTAACTTTTCAGTAATAAACAAACAAACGGATTTAAGAATATTGTGGAATGAACAGAAAATCATCTAGAAACTCTATTTTCAGACTATTCTTTTGATATCTCCTAAATTTTTGCAAGCTGGCACAGGTATTTTCCCAGGTAAACTTACTTAGAACTCAGGGAGATCCTCCTATTCTGTGGAGGAAATGAGAGAACTGACCTAAAAATGTATTTGGCACTAATGCAGGATATGAATAACAGATTGAATTTTCTTGTTTGGTCTCTTTTAAAATACCTTCAAAAAGGTAAAGTGAAAGGCATAAACATAAAACCAATGAAAGGAAACATTTTAAAAAGTGTTATTCAACCTGTGGAACTCACTGCAAAATGACAAATCTGAGTCTGAAACATGAATGAGGTTGAAAAAGGAATTAAAAATACACAAGAATAACATTATAAAATAAGGAGGTTAAGTTATCATCAGAAGGGATCCAAGTCCTCATCGCCTATTTGTAAGACAACCTCTGTTAAAGAAAGGGTTACAGAGACACTTCTCTCTGCAGGAACAGGTTATGCTGCAAGGACTCAGCCCTACTCCATTAACTTCAATGAGCTTTCCTATTGAGTTCAAAGAGTAGGATCATGTCACAAGATTATTTCTTGCAAAGTCCTGCGCTGTCCCCGACACTGTATTTGATTGATGGCATGTTTGATTTTGTACACCAGTTTTTGTATTGCATTGTGGTATGAACCACACTGCTGTTGAAATCAACCTCAGTTTCCATCTACGTGACACCAATTGTTTATGACATTTGCAAGACACCAGTAAGGCTTGTTATCTCTTTGTCACCATGAGGCTAAGCACAAATACTGTAAAATGTCTGATGGATGCAATTTCTATATAACCTGCCTCAACTGTTTCCAAAAGCAAGCCACATTTCTTATGTTGAAGACATTGCAAGTAAGAAATTAAAACTAGCCTGAATATTTAAAAATCCAATATAATAGTTCACATGACTAATAATACTAGACTGCAGTCCCAACAAAATTCAACTGTAAGAAGTACGTTCCCATGCTAAAGACTCTCACTATTTTTCTATGTGAGCATCTCAAAGCATCTTTACAATTCAGGCATATAGGAAATCTGTGTCATTAATTAAATCTGGGTAATTAAAAACATCCCAGTTGAGAAGTGCTTTCTAGCTTGTGATTGAGTTATGTCCAGACCCACAAGGGCCCTTCTTCCATTCAGGAGTACTGTGATTCACAAGAAGCAGCATACATATTTTTATGCACAACAACAACAACAACGAAAACAGAACAACCTACAAATGCTTTTCTTCAAATTCTAAAATCGATTTGAGGCTAAAGGAAGAAAATCTGAGGAGAAAGTTTTTAGAGCTTAAGTGTACCAAAAAAAAATCATTGCAAAGGAAGTCATGCTTGCAACTTTATCTGCTCTAATAATTCAAAGATCCAAATGTTTGTCTATTCAAAACTTCACATTTTCCTATATCCATTTAAAATCAAAGCATCTTTTTTTTTTACTAAACAGCTAAATTAGGTCAAACTTTATTTGATTACTTTGCCTATGCTTAATGCTTCAATGGCCAGTCATGAGGTGACTTCACCCCTGCAAGTAAGACAAGAGCTGACTGGGAAGAGGTGAAGGTAGCCCTTAGGATACAGCCTCCTCCCATTTTGGCCTTGAATTGTAAGCATTCACAGAGGAAATAAAAATAAAGTATTTGAGGTCTGGCCAAAATTTTGCTGAATCACTCAAGTGAGTACCTCAGCCAAATCTGAGAACCTCTTGCTGTGAAAGGCTGCAAATCTCCTGTCCACACAAAGCTTGGGTACAGCAGCTAAAATTCAGTGGCAACAATAACTGTCCACAGGTTTCTAAACAATCCAGTGATGTATGCGCACCCCTCAT
>NW_010400706.1:49765-83731 GCF_000710305.1 Buceros rhinoceros silvestris | reverse complement strand
TTCCTGCTCACATTCTGAATCTATGTGAAGTTGTTTATTTTATTACCTTTTATTCCCAAGATGAAGGAAATCTATAGTCCATGACCAGAATTAACAACATGAAAAGAAAGGGAAAAGAAGCACAAGTCATTTGAATTCAGGTTTTATGCAGCATGCCAAAATAGGCTAAAGTTAAAAGTGATAGCAGTGCACTGAATGAATTGTAAGATTTGTTTTTATCTTTCTTATTGAACAGATTCCTGCAGTTTACTTTCTTGAGCATCTTACGGCATCTTTGGAACAGCCAACAAAGAAATTCCTTTTGGACACAGCATGTGGTCAAATGAAGATTCTGTTCAAAGTGACATGAAATCAGAAATATTGGCTATATAACAGGTATTGTCTTTTTCTATACCTCTGTTCTTCATTGTCAGTAGTCGCCATAACTGAAGAGAGACACTCACAAAGAAGTAAGAAATGTTCAAAGTGGGAAACAGATGCTTTATTAGAAGGCAAACCTTTCTCTTTTCTCTATTCATTTTATCCTAACACCAGCAGGTTTCCAAGGGGGAGAAAAAGCAGCTTTGAAGCTTTTTTTTTTTCCTTCCAACTGCTGTATTTTTTTAAAGTGGTCCTAATTTCAAATGCTTTAGTGAAGTCTGACTTAGTGCTCTTATGCTAGAAAATATTTAATGCTTTAATAGTAGGATCACTACCAGTTCCCCTTTATATTTGCATTTTTCTCTGATTATTAATTGGATAGACAAGTCCCAGTTACTGGTACTTGCAGAGTTCTCCTCCTCCATGACCCAAACAATACTCATCTTGGGTGGTAGTGAGCTGTGGGGGACCTTTGACCTGAGTAGCCTGGGAACAGTTCATGGATTTGTTCCAGTGTCCTATATGAAAACAGTTTTTACCTCCACATGCATATGAAACTTGTGATGTTAACACCTTAAAAAGACTTACTACACTACTGCGAACTCAGGCTAACCTCTTAACTGAGGTCACTTGGAGTTTTGCTCAATCACTGAATACCAAATTGACCCAAAGAAAAAAGGCAGTCAGCTACTAAGTTGGGGCAAGTTTCCACAGAAACCCAGCTGTATCTCACCGGAGCATTCCAAATGCCAGTGTCACACAGTCAACAAAGTGGCATCCCTAGAGCCCTATTCCACATAGAGGTTTCATCACACTGTGTTGAACCTTGGAGTTGTTCAGTGTAATAACACAGAAAAATAGCAGGACTAGCACATTCTTATATTCCATGTCAATGAACACGGATGAATTGGCATAAATAGGGCTTAATGCCTATTTATGAGACTATGTAGGAGCCAGGGGGGTAGGAGATACATCAGCATTGTGTATATGCTCTCCATGGAAGCACACAAACTGCCATTCAACACGAAAGTTTTGTTTATACCAGCAAAAGTATCAAAGTAACACTTGACTAACCAGGACCCAGAGACAGGAAAACAGATGAAACATTACTAAAAGAGTGCAGTCAGCAGGGAGAACTACTACAACATAATTTTGTGCAGCACATCCTATTTGATATCACTCTAATACTGCACTATGAGTAAACATTTTAATTAATTAACATCCAGTCAAGTTCTATATTCAGTTCAATTGCTGATCAACAACTCAACCTCAGACATTGCTCTCTATCCGAATACCTTAACACTTCCAAGAACGCCGACAGAGGAACAACAGAAATAGAACAGCTCTGGTTTTAAGGTTACTGGGCTCCTACAGGGAGCCAGAAGCAATGAGAAATCAGTCTGAGAAACCACTGAGCTGTTTAACTTTTAAGGGGATTCACTGATTCTGAAGTCTGACTCCTGCCTTCTCCATGAGCTCCTAACCGGTACCTCAAAAAGCAACCAATCACCTGTTCCAAATCTCTTGGGCACCTCTCTTTCTTATTCCTCCTTTTCCATTTTCAGAGAAGTGGACAAAGCAACCCTTGGTGATTTTTTTTAATGCACTTTAGGTAAGAGCACAGTTATCATGGGTCAGCTTTTGATACATTATACTTAACATTCCATCACCTTCCACAAACACAACCAGGCAGACATCTGAACCAGAAACTTCTACCTGCAGAAGAATAAACGAGTGGTTACACTTAGAAATTTGCTTAGTGGTAAGGCTCAACAAACCCATGATTCCTTGTAAAACAATCACCTGATACTTTCAGTAGTCATCAGTCAACCACTGATGTAGTAAGTGAGAGTTGGGGGGGAAAGAGAAGAATATACTGTAGAGCAATCATCATGCAAAACACTGTGAAACATGATGAAAACGGTGAACTGTTTCTTCTAACAGTTCAGTAATTCCTCCAGCTGAACAGGAAATAACATGGAATAAATTTTGGAAAGCAAGTCTTAAGCAACAGTGGCAGTTCTGCAAGATAAGTACACAGCAAGCAGAATAACTGATTGAGCTGGAATTTAAAAAAAAATCTATTAGGACCAATAAATTAAATCCTAGAACTAATATAAACAGAATGGGATTTTAATTTTTTTTTTAATTTGACTTCAGGAAGGCCAGCATTTGCCTAGTCTGTTATTATTTAGTCACATAAAAGAAGTCACAAAATCTCAAATATATGGAAGTGACAGGGACTTCATGTTAAAATTCAGCTACAAGCAATTTGTTTCTTGAGTTGCTGTGCTTTAGTTTTGAGGGAGTTTCAGAAAAGCACGCACAGGGCAAGAATGTACTCAAGACAACAGGACTGTTCATTTCAGAATTTGTCTTGCCCTAGACATCTCCTATTTAAAGAATATTTCTCTTCTCATCTCTAAACGCATGGGCAAACCCCACTTGCATATACAGAAAGCAAGAAGGGACACATCCTACAGATAGGACTGAAGTTCGGCCCCCAGACAACTACTTCATACTAGTAGATGTCCTCTTAGGATTGCCAGGGTCCTGTACAACCTCTTACAGCTCTATCTGAAGGCTAGGCTTTGGAGGCACCCAAGTTGTAAAGCCTTAGCCTCTGAAATGCTAAAACTTCCAGGGAAATAGCATCTGAAGGAGGACAGAGGTATTTTCATCTGCTATCCTCTGTGGAGAGCAAGCTTTTAGCTCAGTGCTGAGGTCTAAGATCCTGAGAAAGATAGGCCCTTGCACTTACATGATCATCACCTATATCAAACAAATCAAACAGAAAAGAACATCTCTCATGTAAATCTCTTCAGAAAATGAATAGAAAGACCTGAAAAGGTTAAAGGCTACAGCTTTTAGAGCTTTTATTCATACCAAGGAAGAAAAGGATACAGTGTTCAAAAGTTTTATTCTTAGGCCATTTTCAACAATTCCCTTTCAAAAATCCTACTTTTATGAGAACCCTCTTACCTTATTCAGAAAGTTCACAAATAAAAAGTTTCTTTATCATTCCCTGTATATACATGCATGTGTGTCTGAGAATAATAGTAAGAGGGTAAACCTTTCAGTTATTCTTTATGTACTTAGAGCAAATACCATTTGAAGAGTCAGGGAGGTCCATTTAAAGTCTATTATGTTTCAGATTTAAACCCCTCCCTGACATCCTCTCTCAATTATATTGTCACTTCAAGTATTAGAATAATTGTTACAAGACAGTCAGATAGCACTGACAACTATATATGTATGTTTAAACATATAACACAAACAGATACACTTGAGTGTGTATACAACCCTCCACGTAAATACATATAAACACCCAATCTAGTACACCAGGCATCTTTTCTATACCCGAAGATGCACACATACCTACACTAGGTGGTATTTTATTTATTGTATCCTGAATTCTCTTCCACGAGTCACTGCTCTGAGAGTATATATCTCAACAAAGCTTTTTAAAAAAGTAACCCAGATATCTCAAGAGGAATGAAAAGTATATCTTCTAAGAACACCCATGCAGAAGCTGCTAATTTCTGTGGATTCCCCTTTTTCTGATATTATTGGCACTTAGAATCCTTGCTACTACCAAGGCCCTTTGATCTCTACAACTTGGCGCCACTGTATGTTGCGAGAACTTAAAAAGGATTGTTTAAAGAAGGCAGCTTCTGTGTAATTGCACATTAGACATACTTAGAATGATTATGGCTTTCTTGACATCAGAATGATGGGTTATTAGCAGTATTTTAAGTATTTTAAGGTTTCTAGGTTGGGAAAACTGTAATTCCTCTCTGGATGGGAACAACATCTATAGTGAAGATGAGGAAAAGGTGGGTTCACTACTGCATGACTTAAATCAAAGACCATTCCTTGTGCGACTTATGCAATGGTCAAACGCTCACTCCCTACCTTTTCTTATTCTCAGTACAGATGCTGAGTTCTTCCTGTACTAAGGACTCAGTGACAGAACATGTCGGAAATTACAACACAAATGTCATCCAGGAAATAATCATCATCATCATCATCCCATCATGATGATAAAATCTGCTATGTTTAAAAAAACCACATTCAAATCAGTAATCCTCAAAAATAATGTTAACTAATGTTAACATTAATTTTTAAAAGACAGTATTTGTGACAACTAACGTGACTACTTGAACTCTATCAGAAAGAGGGAATTTCTCTTCTGGAGTTAAAAGATCAATAGCTCTCCAAGTTGCAATCATCTCTCAGACTTGGGGGGCTATGATAGCAGTCCTGCCTGCCATGTAGGGCGACTATCTGAAGGTATGTTGCTTTTACTGCCTGCTGGATGCTCACACCATCCCCATCTTTATCTTCTATCTTTTTCCCCTGACCACTACAGATATCAATCTTGCTTATTCTTTTATTCTTTTGTAATATTTTGGTCCTTCTGCTAAAGCTGAGATTTCATTGGAAATGTAAAAATGGAAGGATGATCCTCTTTTTTCTGACTTTCCTTGAAATTTTGGAAATTAGCAAGCTGTCTGCAAAGCAGTACTTCCAGAAACTCCACAATAGCATGGACTTCAAAAATGATAGACACAGAATATCGTAATGCCTGAAAACCAAAATTCTTTTAGGTACTTTCTCCATAGTATCTCGGATAACATAACCCACACGGATGATCAACAATGTGTTACCCTTGTAGCATACGACTACTGCTGTCAATGTTCCAAATGCTATCTAGCCAGTCTCCATGCACAAAGATAAAACCATTCAAATTATGGACAACTTCAGCCAGTTAGCTACTACAAACACAGAAAATTTCATTCTGCCATGGTTTCAAATTTAAAAACAAGTTTTGTTTCAATTTCTTTGTAGTACCGTAATAAATAAAAGCTATTCTTCTCATTTCAGAACTGGGTTTTCTTCAGTAATTAATTTCCATAGTAGTTGAATTGGAAGGAATCAGAACCCAAGATCAATGCCAATTGACTGATGGGTTTTCCCTTACTCTCTTGAACATAACTTAGAGAGGAACATTAGATCACTACCCAATTTCTAAAGGGAATACCATTTCAATGTAAAGACTAATGAGACTAGTTTAATCTCATCCCTATAAACAAATCAGCTTAAGCCTAATGAAATCTTATTTTTGTAAATTAATGCACAAAGGAAACAGTTCAGTGTAAACAGACTTGTAGTATGCATTGTTTAGAGACTATTGACTTTCGAATTAGCCTGCTTTTCAAACATCTCACATCAAAAATACAGTCAAAATGCAAATGTAGCATAAACGGCTCTATAATAAATGCTCATTCAACATTTATTCTTTCTCAAATCATCTTTTAAAGCTCTTTCATGCTAATGTCTAGAAGATGTGACATTAGAAAAATTGCTTTGACATGCTAAGGGGCTCCAAGATTAACAAAAAGAGAAAGAACAAGATAAAGCTTTCAAAAGACCTATTTCAGAGGAATTATTACTTCCTTTGAAAGTCTTCCAAGGTTGCAGTGCATTTAAGCTTGTTGGCATACATGTAAATGAAGGACTACAAAAGTATTCCACTAAATACAACTTGAATTAAACCCTCAGGCTAATGTTAAGGAATGAGGATAAAGGCCAGACCCTAGGATAGCAACAACTCATTTAAAATGAGTTCTTTATGCGAGAAGGGAGAACTATTTAAAAAAAAAAAGAATAAAAATATCAATACAGGAAATTGTAAGTGTAATTCCCATATGAAATGGCTTGGACTGATGGACCTTTCTGACTGAGCAAGAAGCATTCTAAAGGGGTACCTTAATGTACTATACGCCAGGCTGGAAAACAGAAACACTCTCAACTAGTAACTGAATCTCCTTACAAAAAAACTCCCACTCCACCACCACAAAGTCTTGATTTCATAATAACCGAAAGACAATCAGGATGTGCTTATCATGGAAAAAATAATTTTGACTTGTAAGCCTGCAGCTGTGATTTAGCCCTCTAGTCCTTCGACATCGAAGGCAACATCACACACAGCTACAACTTTCTCTTCAAGGTTCATTGGGAAAACATCACAGAGCAGAAAGTCCATTCAACTGCAGAGTTTGAATTTGACCGGCTGTAAAATAACATTGACCATCAACCCCAATCTACCATCTCTTCCCAGGGAGAACTATTCAAGAATATATACAGATTGTAGGATTAATGACACAAGGCCAGATGTAAAATAAACAGCACAGCAGGTGTTTGACTGGGACAGGTATCAAACCTGAACACCCATGACCAAAATCCTGACCATGAAAACTCTCCCTTAGCTGCCATGAAGCCAAATAGACCCAAAGTCTAGAGACAAGGTTTTTTTAGTATAAAACATTCTGGGTGCCTAACATTAGAGCAAGAATCAGAAATCCTAAGTTATTCTCTCCTAATTTATACTCTTGATTTGCTGTAGGCTTATTACACGGCCATTGTGCATCCTCCTCTGTCTTACCACAACTTTAAAGTAAACATACTTGTCTATGCTACAGAAATTAGATTGAATAATTAAACAATTCACGTCTCAGAAATGTTTGGAAATTTGTAAGTGAATGCAGCTGCAAAACCCAATGAACTATCATCAGGGTTGCTGTTTAAGTAACCCCCAGGTTTTTTGCCTTCTATTCAGTAATCTCATGCTGGCTGGCTGGCTGGCATGCAATCAGCTGCATGATAAATGTCCAGTTACTGGTAATGACGGTTTCATGGCCCTTTTATTAATATGGCTTTGCTTTATTAAAAAGCAAATTCAGCTTACATTTAATAGTGCTTGCAATGCATTTGAGAAAACACCAAAGGCCTTACATTTAATCACTATTTTCCTACTAATGTTCTTAACCTCTTACACCAAATCATACCTATTTTTGCCAAGACATTATGTCCTTTTCTCTCACTTCCTTCCTACATATCAGACTTCCCATGCTGGTTGTTCTTGTCAGCACCTGAAGAGATCCACCTGCACAAGTGGTAACATTTGTGTGCTGCCGGTTTCCCTGCCTTGCCTCGTCTCATATGCGGTGTCTTCCTGCCCTATTAAAGATGGTGTTTCCCAGGCTATAAAGAATGTGGCCTGAAAGCAGACCAAGACAGGCCAAAGAAAGGCCAGGCAAGGAAGAACAGGACTGGCACACTATGGGGTTCTTCACTCAAACCTGTCTTCTAGCAAAAGACCAGCCATGTATTAGACTGTCTTTATGGTGAAAATCCAGCCAGGTGTCTGGTCCTACAGAGACGGGGTAATTCCTACTTAATACCGCCATAAAATGACACACCAAGTTAACAGGTACATTTGCAGCTATGCTTCCTCATAAACTGCAGTTCATGCTCTCACAATGTTTATGGCAGATCAAGAACTGCCTCAAAAGAACCGCATCACAGCAACAGGAGTTGTAAGAGATCACACTGCAGGACGCCCTTCTCGTAAGAATCACAGCTTTCTCTGAGCTGGCTGCTTTGGAAACATCAGTTATGAGCGTTCTGATTGACATGAATGTTGGTAAGAATTTTGAATCAACAACATACAGCAGAACATTTAGCAATGTACCTCCAGGAAGATATGGTTTAAGAGAAACAACTATGGGAGAGCACCATCTTTATACATTTTCTTTTTCAGAAGCATCTCAGAAATGTATGTCCCTTTCATACATCGGTCACCTGCAAACTCGCCAATTTGCACATGCACTTTCTACAGCTACACAGTCCTAACCTCATTATAGACCTGCCAGCACGAAATCGGAGTTTGGACACTTTTTTGAGCAGGCTATCTCACTGTTCACAAATGTAGATGCATTAATAAGTTAATTTATTACTACAGTGTGTACTAGATCAACTTAATATCATGCATTTTCCTATCACAAATAGCAGTGTCTGCAGAAAGCAGAGCAGGCATGAAGTCAGTGATCAACTAAATCTCCACCTATCTTAAGCTGCCAAGAGATCTCAATGCACATATCTAATTGATGTGACCGATTTAAAAATAAATTAATTCTATCTCCAGTATTATAACACTTCCAATGGTCAATATTTCAAATTTTAAATTATGGTAGCCGAAAAATTGAACAATTCTTCACCACAAAATGATGTATTCAGACACCTTAAAACAGGCATAGCCATATACAAGCAAGAAAAAGAGAACAAAAAAATCTGCCTCATTTTAGCCTCATGCTTTTTAATTCCCCTCAGAAATATCACTTGATATAATTAGGGAATTTTACATGCAACCATATAGATTTCTTTTTCTTAGCTTGCCTTCTCTCAAGGGAAGGGAGGAAAGGCCCCAGAGATGAATTTAAGGCTGACAGCGTTTGCTTTGGTTGCACTCATAATCCACCTGAACACTGAACTACGAAAAAAAAATTAAGCTCTTTGATGCAGTCTTCCATTCATCTGCCTGTAACACAAAATGTCTGGAGCAAAACATCTTCTAAGCAGCTAGTTTCCTATGCTTGTAGCTCACCTGAGACTTTGCTGAGCACAGATTTAAAAGAGATCATCTCCATAAAAATCTGCTTTGGATAGTAGCTTTGATGGGTCAAATTTTGTAATAACTTTTTAATGAAAATTGCTATCTTCTCATTCCTGAGATTTCATGCATAGTGGTAAAATTACAAGGAAGCACTTAAGAATACATCACGTTATGCTATTCACTCACCGCACAGATGTGGAAACAACTTTTGCTATATAAATAATCACATTATTATGATATAAATGAAAGTGGCTGACTGATGGACAATATGCTGACTGGACACCGGACAGGGGAGTGATCCTGGAAAAGGAAACCAAATAAAGGGCACCAAAATGTACCAAATTGAAGTGTTCAGTAATCCACCAGCTGTAGGACAAGGTTTTCCATAAAGTTATTGCTGTTCCCCAATTAACATATATTCCATGTGTAAACCTCCCATGGAATACAAAGGATGTGAACAAAAGTGGCCTCCTGCTTTCTCTATTGCATGATCTCTTCCCACGCTGCATTCACATCACCAGGCTGGTACTCCAGAACCTCCCAGTAGAAAAACAGTCCTTTCCACTTCCTTAATCTGGCCATTACATTTGTAACCTGACTCCAAACAGCTTTAGGAGCACTTCTGTCACCCAGTCACACAGTAACATCTGCATTAGGTCCCATTAGCTCTGGGTTGTCCATACAGAGTTTGTCTGGGTCTCGGTAACCTGCAGCTTTGCTTTTCGCCTCGTTTTCCCTTACACTATTCCAAAAGGCCTTAGTCCAGCATTAAATATTTTAGTCCAAGATGAAAACATAAGGACAGTAGCTCAACCTCACTACCAAGCTGGAGTTTATAGAAATTTTGGATCTTGAGATGATTGACCTCAGTTCAGTCTTGAAGGGAAACTACGATATCCTTAAAGTGGATAACTAAGCAAATATGATCACTGCAGCAAGACCAGCTACATGTAATAAAACTCCAATGTGCCATCCATATATGCAGCAAAGGGCCAGATCTCTTAATTGCTACCGTTTCTGGGAGCACTCCATGCTGCAACTACACTGTCTCACAGACAGGACAGAGTCTTCTCACATCTCTTGCTGTCTTACCATAAACATTATCCTAGAGACTCCCATAGCTCTAGTCAGAACAGCAGCTTCATAGAAGGAAGCCATGCAGTATTTCAAAGAATTCAGGGCATGCAAAGAAAATTGTGAAACACCCTCATTTTACAACTCCTAGAAAAGTGAGTAACAAAGCAATATATCCTTTAATGCAGTTGTCCCCAAATCCCTTGCCAGATTTGGGAATAGTAAGAATTTTGTCAGTGTTACTTGATAGAAGCGAAAAACTCTCTCACTCCCACTTCTCCAGCAGATATCTCGTTTGCTGAGAGAACAGGCTGTGGTTTAAAAACAACCTCCATTAACCTTTCTGCTTCAGTTTGATCATTGGGGGTTCTCCACGCTCCATCCCTCTGCTCTGCTTCACTGGGCTAGAACTATCAGTGTTGATGGCCAAGCTTCAGACAATCTTGCTGCTCAGAACAGCCACACTGAAGGCTGTACTGTCCAGCAGTATTTCTCACAAACACATGGAGAGAATCAAATTTATAACTTAGCAGAGACATTTTCCAAGCACTATTATCCTACCTAGATTGTACCATACTTGCAACATAATTGACAATTAGAAAAAAAAAATCAAAATAAGTGTCATCGTTCTGCACTTGGTTTTGGTCAAGCTTTGTTTCAGGACTGAAAGTCTTTATACATACCAAAGAGATGCTTTTCTCTCTGATTCAATTTAACTAGAGTTGATGCGTCTGTAAACTGTAACAGGTATTCTCAAAGAATGTTTGTAATTATCAAACGTACTATGATACTGTGAATTCCAAATCTTTTAACTGTAAAGTTAGTTTACATTCATGACTATTAAGGTAGAAATATCCCACAGAAATGCTTGGGGAAATCAATCTTTTAAATAGAAAGCAATTCACATCTGCAAAAACATGGGCTCTATGCTGTGATTCAGAGAAGTTAGTCTTTTACACTTCTAAATTCTGTTTCTCAGATACACAAACAGGATTATGGGGACGAACATCTAGATGCCTAATACCAAAAATTCCATAATCATGTCTTTATTTCTAAGATTGACACATACAGTGCTTTCATCTGTGAGTTCTACCTATTTTCCCTAATTAGCAGTTTGAAAGAGAATGCCAGAGATTTCTAATGCAGAGGGAATGCTTTTTTCTCATCTCAGTCTGTTTCAAATGTCCTGTCGACTAGCAGGAATCTTTGAAGTTGTTCTTTGACTCTATCCCTTGAATCACAGTCACATATAAATGCTGTTACTCATTCTTGCATTTGGCTTCGATGTTCCCTGCTTCTTGAAACAGGCAGTTATTTGTCCATCGTAAGATATTCTTTGTCCATCCTTCGCAATACTCACAGGAAAATTAAAACCTGAGAAGTTCTTATTTACAATATAATTGAGCTGCGGGTTTTATAAAATCTCCTTATGTCTATAAGGAAGCAACATCACCTTAAGCAAAGAATCTGATTGACCGAATGGCACCTTTCTGATTCAGTAGCACAAGGACACTAGTCAGTGCAACAGGCCGCCTTCTGTGGGATACCAAGCAAGGGCAGTTCCCTGTCTCCTAGTATCAATGCACACACTTGCTGTCTACCTGCCCCCCACTTATACAATCATAGAAGAGACCAGGTTGGAAGGGACCTTGAAACACTTATCTGAAAAGCTGCAATGTCTCTCTCAAGAGACAGCATTTTCTTTTACTTTCTTGCTGGTACAAGCAAGTGTATGGTTTAGACAAAGGAAAGATAACATTTATTAGAAGCAGCAAAGTTTTAGTAAATGCAGAGATTCCCCCTTCAATTATCCAATGCTGATCAGGCTTCAATAATGACTGTTCTGGTAGCTGTTCGATCAGTATCTCATAGCTCTCTGACAGACTATTCAAAACAAAGTGAACTCCTCAGCTGTCCATCTCCGTGGGCAGGTGTATCGATCACAAGAGTCATACAGTTGACAATCTCCAAGGGACACTAAAACAAGTCGCTTCCTTAGAACAGGTTAGAGAACTTTTCAATTCACCTTTCCTCTTGGAGTCCCAGATGAGCAGTAGCAAAAATTCACACTGCTGTATCATATGCCAGAAGAATTTCCAGCCCGTATGTCAGTCTAGCAGGTATCACAAGCTCTATTAGACACTTTCAGTGGCCCACCTAGGAACACTGTTTAGACCAATTACCTCTGGCTTAGCATGTTACATTTTCTGAGAACTCTTACAGACCTCTCATTTTCTAGTAAAATTCAAATACGGCTTTTCCTACCTCAAGTATTTTCTGACTCAAACTTCTTCCTCAGGCACCTGTTACATCATAGTCCTAACTAAAAATACAGTAAGAACTGAAGGAACTGAAATCTGCTTTACTGTTTAAGGCTTGGAACTAACTCCAACAGAGTTTATAGCCCGAGCTGGAACAGTTTATACTGTTTTGTTACTAAGATTAAATGAACTGGGCACAAAAGCATAAACCACTTCAGCCTCAGAGTGGGCAGAGTTATGCACTGGTGTCTTGCTTGCATGAAACTATCATTTTGTCTTTTTATAAACCACACAGTACTATAAATCAACAAGCAACATAACATGCTGGCTCCAAAAAAGCTGTGCCCACTCTCCTCACTAGACTAACAGCTTTATTTTAAAGTATGAGGTTTATATAGTCTGTATGTGAGGGAGAACAAACCAAATTAATACACAAATTCATATACTATGAAAAACATCTGTGAAACATTTTTTCCAACAGCTTCTGAAAGAAAAAATGGGATGGCATGAGGTTAGCAAGCAAAAAACAGAGAAGAAAAAAAATAGAGAAAACTGAAGTTTCTACTGCTGTATATTAAGTCAAATTGTTGTTACTCTGGTGCCTGCATGTCTTTAAAGTCCCGAATTAAATTTCATTGTCAGAGTGAAATCTTGAGCATTTCGTAATTAGACGTATTATGCTAGAATAGCTATTTTTTTTTCACCCTGCAATGTCTGTTTCTACATGTGATGTTCTCTTAAATTGAAAGGCATCACATGTAGCACATAACTCTTCCTGGAAGAAGAGGAACTCCATTTGTTGAAAAACACTCAAACTTGTCACAAAGCACTACCGTGAACCCCTCTGTCTTCTAAATAAACATTCTGCCTTCATTCTGAACCACTTATGGTATAATTAAACAGTTCTTGTCTCTTGTCCAAACATCCATTGAAAGACTTCAAACAGCAAGAGGGCAAGTTGACTCTGTGAGAGCGACATGGTGCAATAACAGAACAAAATCTTCTTTCTTATTTGTGACAACATGAGTTCCTTGGTAACATGGCATTCCACTCCTCCAGGACTAGATAATGACTAATCTTCCAGCCTGATCAACTGTGTCTTGCAAGAGAGAAAAAACTTGTGGGTTTTTTCCCCAACGATGTTCTTAGTGTAGTGGGAAATAACCTACAGGCCCAACAGCAATCATAGAAAAGCAGCCTGTTTCATCCTGGTCTTCTGATGTCTTTGTTGGTCCCCCAGTTCTGCATCACCATTTTGTCATGCGAGTCAAGCCCCAAGATGCTGCACCATAGCTGCTCCAAGAACTGCAACCAAATCTGCTAAATGCCACCTTCAAATCCTTCCTGTATTTGTAGATGCATCTCTGCAAAGACAAAGTTGCCAAGCTGAAACCATTTCCACTGTTTCACTTCCGCTGCCAGTGTGCCATGTTGTTCATACTCTACGGCAGGTTCCAATGCTAACCAACTGCTCCAAAACACAGAGAATGTTAGAAGGAATCATAAGGGTTGGTTAAGCTAGACCATAGTTTTCTTCACGTAGCAGTGACATCCCACAATGTACAGTGGTAAAAATTCCAGTTTGTATAGTTGTGGATGAGAACACCGTGCTAGAGCACTTTTATCTGGAACATCACGCAGCCAATTTAAACAACTGCAGTACTACCTGAGAACCCTGGTTAAAAAGCACCTAAGCAAACTTAGCAAAGCAGCAATATGCCTCCTATGTCATACTGCTGGACAAAACAGAAACTACTCTGAGGAAACATCTCCATCTAGACAAATGTTTGCACATCCAGAGTGACGGTATTCAGCGTTCTTAAATATCATACCAGAATAGGAAAAAGAGTGAATTGCAGGCTTTTAACAGTGCTGATCTTTTGTCAAATCAGAAAGACTCTCAGAAATTAAATTAACAATTTTTTTTGCCATTTCCACACTGAAAGAAAAAAAACCACCTAGCCAAGTTGCTGTATAAACCTCTCAGAATTCTTGAAGAAACTCAACCTTGTTCTGTGTCTGATACTTGGAACATTCTGCTTAAATGGAATACACTGAGATAATCTGTGTAACAGATTCAGTCAAAGATCCCAAGTAGAACACAGACTATTTGAGGCTCGCTTGTTTAGACTGAGATGGAACTTTGCTTGGATCCTTTACACAATCACTTTTATCTTAGAAAGTGTAAATACCACTCGAACACGGTCATGGATCACTGGAACACTAGAATTCTTTGACTAGCTGATAGTTCACGTGACAAAAGAAGGATGTGATCTCTGAGCCAATCATTGTTAGATAAAGATTTTTTTTTCAGCACAAAATCAATTAAACTCTTAATGTGCAAAAGCTTGACACAAGCAAAATATCAGTAGAAATCCAAAGCATTCCTCTGGAATACATTATCCAAACACAGGTACTACAGCAGCAAGCCACATTAAAATCTTACCAAGACAGAACTTTGTGATGGCAGAGAAATTAGAGATGTTTCTTCATCATGCCTGAGCAAAAGTAATTTCCCATCATTTCCTCAATTTGTAAATACACTTACCCAGTCCAATTGCAAACCAATTTTTTATAAAATCGTATTTTTTTTATAAAATCATATATGTCTGGAGGCACCTTGTCTTCCTTATTATTTCTATGCTGCAGTCACAGCTTTGCTATTTCTATGCTGTTCTATTTTTACAGGACGCCAAAGCAAAAACATATTCTAAACTTGTCTGATGCATCAGAAAAACCCACTTTCTTTCCTTTTTCAGGAGAGCGGTCATTGTGGTCATTCATTTTTCAATTTAACATCAGCTGTGGCTGCATTCCATAAAATACTTCAACCATGACAAATGTGTGGTCCTGTTATGCCTTATTCATTTTGATCCTTCACCCATGTTGGTAAGGATTTAATCATGGGAGCAATAACCCTGTTTTATTTTAATGACCTTGGTTAACTGGACCCTGAATTTGTAAATATCTGCATCTAGATCTCTTAAGTTTTCAGTGAATGGCCATAACTTGCTATCTGAATTTCCTTTTGACCGGTGATTTCATTTCCAACACAGTATTACTTTTTCCTCATATTTTGTTGCACCAAAGAAAGCTTTAAAACAGCAAAAAGATGGCAAGCAAAGGAAAACAGGAAGTTTCTCACATGAGGTGATACACTGGAGAGTTCAAAAACTTGTGAACAAAACAAAGGAGGAAAAGAAGCAACACAGTGCTTCAAAACTGAAAAATGTAATAAGCTACAATAGATTTAAATGAGAGAAAAACAAAAAAGCATTTCACTGTAAAGCTTAGCAAAAATAGTAGGATATTGTGTAACTTGAGAAGGATTTGGGAACAGGTAAGGGTTGTCAGGAGTTGCTTTTTGTTGTGCATGTTTTGCTGGCAGTTGCCAATTTTGAGAAATCACTAAGAATAGAATTTAAAAATTCAAACAATGCATGGTCAAATGCACCGTGCCCATTGGGAGGGTTTGATGTACAAGATTACGCATGAATTAAGTATCACTGATAGATATTTTAGTCATACTTCACATGACATGTTAAATTAGATTGCCGTTCAAATGACCCTTCGTTTCTGTAAACAGGATTGAATGAAAGCCTAATTACAGAGAACGACAGCTAGAATCAAGTTCATTAATGGGATTCCCAACCCAAAGATGCTGATGTAATTTTGTTCAGTAAATGTTAATACATGAAAAGCAATAACCGATAACTATGGCAGAGTGGTATTTCTATTCATACTAAAAGATTATTCACAATACTGCAAATAGCAGCTGAAAAAGCTCATTTAGTACAAGCTATTCAAGAGCTGTACTTTTGTCTCCTAAACCTCTAGCCATATGCCACTGCAAAGAGACAAAGTACTTTTCCTTAGAACATTACAGTAATGAACAGCTATTCATATGTCAGTACAGAATTATGTTTATGAGGGCTCTGTACAGAAAAATATCTAATTTCCATAAGAATAAAATAGTACTAAACATGTCATATCTATATCAGCAGCCGTTGATCTGAATCTCCTTAATTGTCATGCTAATTTAAGTCCCAAAACACAGTCTTCCTTTAACTACAGTAATTCTGCGAAGCAAATAGAGAATCTTAGTCACAAGAAATGATGAAGTGATGATTATCTTTTTCACTCAGGAGAATAAGTTTAATAACTTCCCAGTCTTTGCCTTTTGTGAATAAAAATAACAATCATCACTCGCTATAAGTAAAATATCCTAATTTCCTACCATGCCTACAAGCAAAGGGATAAAATAATGAGAAAGCAAAGCAGGCGCTCTGTGGTAGGAAGATATAAGACAATCCGCAATCCCATACAGAAGCACAGCTGATAAATGGCTATCGTACTGCAGTGCGTTTAGGATGACAAAGTACTGCTGCTCAATTCACAAGAAGGTAGTTTGTCCACTGAATGCAGGCACATCATTTAAAATGACAGAATAAGCTAAGTGTAAAGGTCTGTGAATACTATTTGCAGCAGAGTGCTGCAAAGATATGAATTTCTAGTTTCAGCAAGTGAAGTGATTGCAAATAGCAGCTTTTCTAGGGTATAGCATGTGCTTGGGTCTTTGAATGAATTGTTTTGCCTCTGTGAATACTGGGTAAATGGTATAACCAAGAAAGCCAAATAATTGTTTGGAAAGGGAGGAGGGAGACAGAAATTACTAGCTAGAAATCGCTCTTCTACCATGCAGGAATGGACAGTGGGATGTATGGTTAAGTTAAAAGGTGATGAGAAAAGCAGGTAAGGTAAGAAATGCAGCGCAACATTCAGAAGAGAACTGTGGGGTGGCTACACGCAAACAAAAAGTACATAAGCAGGCATCTCCTTTGTCAGCTGAAGGCCAAGCTTACAGAATTACGTAGTCCTTTCCCTGTTCACATTCCATATTCATTTCCTACCTAATATTGCTGAGAATGAGAGGTATATAAGAAGCTCAAGATTTCTTATAATACAGAGCCCTCAGCTGCTTGTTTAATTTCACCTGAGTTTTGTGGCAGTCACTGTATGCACTTACCCTAAATCAAATGCTCCTGCTGTGCACAGTGCCAGTACTTATAAGATCAAAGCCTTACAATAGATAATGCGAGTTAGTAAACTTCTAAAATATTAAAATTGAAATGGGGCACATTTTTACCAACTGTATAATCTCAAAAGTAAGCTAAGTACCATCTGCACCACAACCCCCCCCCATTCATGCGTACAGATGTTTCGGATCTTCCATTATGTTATGCCAGTGCTACTATGGCTAAAACCTGATGGGAAAACACAGATGCTGTTCCAGGGATTATTGTTACCCATCCCATTATAAATGACGGGGTTCTTACACACATTGCCACATGTATTTCAGTCACACTTCAGGATGTACTGCAACAGCCGTGACATTGGGTGCTTCCACTACCAACGGCGCGTGAGTAAGCTCAGCCAATACACTGTTGCCGCTTAACTTGCATTATTTTATGCTTTGTCATTAGGTTTCCTTTGCTGTGTCATGTGACAGGATAAGCTTTGTTTAATTAATCATGAGTTGGACTCGATGACCCATGTGGGTCCCTTCTAACTCAAGATATTCTATGATTCTATCTCCAAACGTGCCATAACACCAGTGTCAACAGACAGACAGCAGCAACTTCAACTGGGATACGCAGGTATGCAAAGAAGGGAGAGGTCACTTCCGGCAGTGCTCTCTCCAAACACCAGTAGGGAAAAAGGCTGTCCACGTGTAAAGACATGTATAGTAAAGCAAACAAGTTAGCTGTGTGGCATGACTGGATGTGAAAGGTTTTCATTTTATTCTACTTTTTTTAAGCCAGTGAAACATACCTGAGTTTCTATTGAAAGATTTGAATAGTCTTTGATTGAAGTGTGAAAATCAATTGCAGGCATGAAGAAACACCCTTCACAGGAAGGGGAAAACTAGACATTTGGTCAGTCGGTTGATTTAATAAAACAGCAGTAAAATAGTGGAACCAAAAGGAACTGACATAACTAATCTTTTAATCCTGTCGTTGTGTTCTATCCATTTGTGTATAGAATAAAGGAGGTCGACAATAAGCCATAAAAATGCATATGTTTCCCAGCAGGATTCCCATTTTGGTCAGTCTTATATGCTATGGAATTGAGATTTTCACATCTTTCAATCTGCAAGTGGTGGAATTGTTCTATTTATTTTATACAAGTTCTCTCCACAGCATAGCTCACTGTTGGTACATAAACAAAAGGCAAGGAAATTGGGAGTCCAAAATAATGAAACAGGTGGGAAGACAGAATGCAGAAGCATCTCAAACACCAACCCACAAATGCAAAAGCCCATGTATTAGCACCTGTACAAAAGAAAAATTTACCTGGATAAATCTCACCTAATTTTAAAAACAGAGAAAAATCTGTATAGATTTGCTAATAGTAAAGATTTAGGTCTGTTAATTCTCGAATATCAAGCAAGATACTTTATAAATACCTATCTATAAATACTTCATAGAAATAGCCTTGCCTACTCGGTTAAAAACTATACAAGACTGTCTTCATAAAATTCAGAGTCTGCTTCTCTTGCTGATTTTATCTCTGAATTATATTACTACCTCCATTACAGCATCACGGTACTAACTGAGGCTTCTTTTTCATTATCTACCAAGTTTACCCTCGTATTTTCCTGAATAGATTGCTACATGGAATAATTTCGCTCAGCTGATCATATTTCATGTGACACACATTTGCTGTTACTTGAATCCTAAAAAACATTAGATCCTTTAAGGCAGTACAACAAGTAGTTGTAGCATTGACCTTTTCTTCATTTCTGAAGTTAGGCAGGTTGTTCACAGAACTAATATATACTTAGTCAACCTTTTCCAGAAGCATTTCCCGCTATCTTCCAAAAAACGGTAATTCGATTTATCAGTGGCAGTTTGCTATTTTTCATACAGTTGTAGAAGAGGTAATCCTCTTCTTTCAAACTGAAACCAAACTACCCGCTTTTCCTCCATTTAAATTCTTACGGTTTTTGCTTCAATTCCTGCAGATGGAACTCTGCTGGTCTGTTAGGAATTGTGCTCTAAACATGCAGATCCAGTTTCCAAGAAAGTTCTTTTCTTTAAAATTCTCTTTTTTCCACTCTAATTTTTCTACCATAGTTGTCGCAGAAGTGGCAGCAGGGTTTTGTGACAATTTGATATCTGAGAAATTACTCATGAAACAACTAGCATCTATGTCCAGTAAAACAGTAATCTGATTTTAATACAGAAATATTTGCTGTTCTACACTCAAGGCTTTTTTGTTATTGTTGCCAACAAAGCGGAAATCATTTCAGTAGAATTTCAGTACTAACTTTTCTGCTTGGGATAGTACCAAATACAATGAGTTTGCACAACTGCTTCTGTAAGCACAGGATGAAGACAATGAGTCTGTATAGGTGTAAGTGAAAGCAAACGATGAGGAGACATTAAGCCTCTGCAGAGGTCAGGAACATTCCAAATACTGACAGAAAGGCACATTATAACATGCATCTTCACACCATCAGGTGAGATAAAGTGGGATACATCCGCTTACATTACTGGAAGATTTTGTCCCCAGGAGGACATCATACTTAGTTCAGAAGCAAGAGAAATCCTTGTATATAGGTGTTCCCAGCTACTTCTAGCTATGTTACAGCTATGAGCAATTGCCAGTATTTTATGAAGATGGCTCATCAGAATTTACCATTACATTACAGCAGCACTTCTCTTTTATTATTATGCTATAGAAACATAATAAAGTAATAAAGGTTATTAAAGTATTATCTATAATTTCCTAGGTTTCTTTCCACAAATATCTCAGCCTTTTCCAAATCCACACAGAACATCACCATGAGAATGACACTGACAAAAAATAAGCTAAAAATAAAAAAATTGGTTCAGATCCTCAGTTAATATAATACAGCATGACTCCATTCAGTTACAAGAGACTACAAGGAAGTTAAAATCTTTTATATCAGCTATAGATCTGCCTCAGAAAAAATACACAGCTCATGGGGTGTTTTATTGCTCTGCCAACATCTGTTTAATTTCCATTTCAACTCCCCTTAGTAAATTGTTCTTGTGTTCATTAATTTATTCTCCACTCAAGATCTGTGAAAGTCACCAATGATTTGGGTCAGCCCACCATCAGACACCTTAAAAGACACTCATTTGGCGGGAGTTAAGCATGTAATACATATCGGCACCTGTAAGAATCCCATCCTGATGCTACTGGACTCTTGAGCAACTCTAGAAGATGTAGCGCTGTCTGATTTAACTGCTGTTTGCAGTAATGTCTTAAGCAAAGGATTATATTTGTGCCACAGGTCAAAGAAATTATATAAACTCTGAACTCCCAGGGACTGTCCAGAAACTCCACACTAGACAATCTAAGTTTTAAAACCACTCGCATCTATTGGTAATCAAGCCAATCTCATTTTGATCTTATCATTGCTACTTCGCATGAGAAAACAGCTTACACCTACCCCTAAGTACAACCTAAGTTCTAAAGCAGAAGTCTGGGGATAGGCCTTTAATTATACATACAGAGTTCTTACTTCCTCTTTAAATGTCTTCAAATATATAAACCATCAACAAAAAGAAAAATAATTCTTTGATACAGCAGCACAGAGGAAATGTGAGGATAGGGATTTTTTCATGACGCGCAAACATCTCCCTCTCTACCTTTATTCTCAAAATCACACACCACTTTGGCTGAAATTTAAGGGGGGAAAAGTCAGCTACAAGTAGATGTCTTGAAGGGAATTTTCCAAACCAAGCTACTGAGTTTTGGGAAAGCTGTCAGCAAGAGTTAAGAATTTTCTAACGGGAAAATTCAAGCAAGCTGCACTACAACACTACTACAGTGCTATTAGCACCGCCTGAAGGATAGACGCGCTTGCAAAATTCTGTTGCAAATGCCACATCTTATTGCCTGTAGTGTTAAAATACAAACTGGGCTGAAGACTTTGTGGGGGGAGCTCTATGCCAAATTTCATCCAAACTGAAAAAGTATTTTGGGTAGGACACCACACTTCCCATCTTTAGAATACATTGGAAATTGGCTTACATGAATCTGACAAAAGGTCACAGCCAGAGAGGTCAGTAGCCAGCTGGCACACAGAAAAAGCAGAGAACCGACGGGATCACCACAGAGCCCTGCAGTGTCCTAGGCGCACAGCCAGGGATCAGCAAACCCGGCTCCTCTTCTGGCACTTTCCTCCTACGTCCTCCTATCTGAAGGCAGTTAAAGTTTGCAGCTTAGGTTCTGCAGTATAAACTGAAATGGAAATTAAGACAAGTATAACAACCTTTTTGCTCCATGCTCACACACAACCTCTTGACAGTATGTTTCACGGAACACCTTCCTGGAATAAAAAAAAAAAAAAAAAAAAAAAAAAAAAAAAAAAAAAAAAAAACAAAACAAAACAAAAAAAACCCAACAAAACAAACCCACACTTTCAAAATTCACCCAAGATGGACTTCATAGCCCTGAATCTTATTCAGGAGGTCAATACCACTCACACCTAGAATCGGGCACAATCCTTGTTGCTGGTGGTTAGCTGCCTGGGTTAGAAAATTCCGCATCTCCCAATTAAACAATGACTGCTTTTGAGGGTCGCTATTTAAAGCCAATAAACTTCATAAAAAACACACATTTCACAGGCTGCCAGGACTGGAATTTTAGTTTCCACATGCTACTCCAATCCATATTTTATGGTGCATATCTTTTTTTTTTTTTCTGTGTAGTGTCATTAATCTGCTCCCTGGCTGTGCAGAATAATACCCCACAAGAGCAGGCTGCTTTTTGAATATTTTATTATCTCTCATTGCATTTCCAAACTAATATATATTTACAAATTCAACCTCCTATAGCCAGAACTATATTGTTTGAGAACCAAGGCATAGGTATAGAATATAAAGAGAAAAAAAGAAAAAATCTATATATAGTCATTTGTGTTGAAAAAGAGAACCAATCACACATCAAGCTGTGCAAGAAAAGCGGAAAAAAAAAGATTTGCATACTGCAAGAAAAGACAGAGGGGGAGGGAAGCACACAAAAGGGTTATGTTCCTGTTGGAAGACATCTTTCAGTTCTGCTGAAGGACAACTCTCTTCAGCATGCTTCTCTCGTATCAGAACAGATCATAGACAAGGGGAAGTACACTGAAAGGGCTTGGCTGAGTATTTCTGCTTTACAGCTGTGACTCATTTCAAAGATTCTCCTCTGGGTGTTTTTTTTGACACAGCAATCCTTCCCTTTGACCAGTACTGAATATGTGTAGCATTTTGGCAGCAAGAAGAATGAGAATACTCGCCCCTGCTCCTCTCTTCACCTTATACTAGTATCTGATGCTGGCCCTAACACATTGAACTTCCAGTGGTTCCTCCACTGCAGGAAACTCCTGTAAGACCACAAAACGAAGATGGATCTTTTCTAGTTTCTGAACAAGGCAAAGCTGAGCTTGAGGTTGACTCCATATAGGAGAATACACTAGAATGTCCACTTGATCCCTACCACTTGATGGAGGAAGAGCAAAAATCCTCCTACAAAGGGAAGGGGAGACATTCTTGTAAGCAAGGCATGAGGTTTTGGAAGAGTTTTTACCATTCTGTCACAGGTGCCTTTGGCACTGAGGTCTCAACTGTATCTTCACTCCTTCCAAGAAAGACAACTCACCATATCTCATATAGCTATAAAGATAATAAATCAGTCAAGCTATGCAAAAGCTGAAGAGGAGAGAGATAATGCAAGTGTTCTCTTTCTAACTGAAAAAAAAAAAAGAAGTTTCCTGGATTGAAGACCCAAAATTCAGTTTTTCTAGGCATGAATTTTACTCTTAATGTTAAAAACATTATAAATACAAAATAGGAAAATACTATATATATAGTACTATATATATACACTACGCACAGCATTTTCAAATCCTTTTCCTTTTTAAAGAGCTTTGTTGCCATTCTTAAGTTGAAGCACAACAATCCACCTGCATAAAAGTATCCCAAGACTGTTATCTAAACTGGGCAACTAAAACATGCCAAACAATAGGTCATGTGATATTTAGAGAGACATCTACGTTTCTCTGTATGTGGGATGCTGCAGGTACCAGCTCTTCTGCTTATTTGATCCCTACAAGATTTGAAGCCGGTTTTAACCAGCTGTTGTTTTCCATTATATTACAGTGTCATCCATTTGAACGCTGTTTTAAACATCACTCCTTACTCTTCAGTATGAAAATGTGGGGACACATGATTAAACATACATGGTCAAAATAAGTAAGCCCCAAACTTGATGCATCCTACAGCATTTCACAGCAATGCTGTATTCTCTACTTCAAAAAACAAATATTTTGGATGTTATATTTTTTCCTATTCATATTAAACAGCATGACAGCTACTCAGCACTCACGTTCTGCAATTACATGCCACTGCTACGGGTGAGCAATTTTTCAGAATAGCAGGGGAAGGGCTGCACACTGTCATACAAACAGCTAATATAAGAAAGGAAACTCCTCTCTGAATAAAAAATAATTCATAACATCCTTTTACATAATTATTAGGTTTTATTCTTTCACTTTCCTGTCAGATAGCTGTTGCCTAAGTTTAAAATGAAAGAAAATAAAATAAACACTAATTTTAAGTATTTTTTTTACCCTAGTCTTATTTTTCTACCTGTCTGCAATATTATTCAAATCGAATAAGTATGATCGGTGTTCCCGTAGGAGTTTTTTTGTTGGTTTTTTTTTTTTTCAACTATAAATTCTGTGCAAGGACAGACTATTTGACTGTGTTTCATGTATACTTTTATGGACTTTGAAACCTCTGGAAATATCTTTGTTGACTTAAATAGATTTTGGATAACCTTAATAGTATTCCTGAGCTAATGATGATATTATAAGAAACACAGGTTTACTGTAACTAGCTCACTGTTCCAAAAAGAATTGCCTCATCTGAGTATCTGTGAGCTGATATCACAGCTAATAATTCCTAATTAGCTAATAATTTCCACACACACACACGCACGCGCTCACTTTAAGTACTGAGTATTTTATTCATGGGAAAACATTTTCTCAAATTTCCCATCTCACTCAAAGCTTACACAAAAGTAGTATTTTGTAACAGATAAGCTATGAAGTGGAAAAGATTAAGAGTTCACACATTGTTTTTTGGTAAACTGGAAAATTCTTCAAAATTATTTACAAATCTGGCCAACACTTTCCACTCAGCAATACTTTAAAACAAAAACAAACAAAAACTTCAAAAAGAATCAATTCGACACCATCTTAGAAAGCCATTTTGAGTGCTTTTCTATTTCAAACTCAATATAAGTCTTTACCCTTTTTAGAAAAAGTAGGTTGGGGGGGGATGGGGGAATCAATCCCCTGAACAAAAACCAACAAGGAACTTCAAGTAACTTCCTTCCCATAAGGGCAAACCTGTGAGCTTAACTGTTTGAAATAATCTCTTCATTTTGAACTCATGTTATTTATTACTGTATTCAGAGGTTTTTTGCTCCAGCTGTACTTTTCCAATAACATAGTATCTATGTAGCCTCTAGCACTGAGTTAGTAACTGCACCTAGTCCACAGAACAATGTCATCTCATGACTTTTCTATCACTACTTTTAAACAACCAACTACCCCGAGCTCTCTCCCTATGCCATTTGGTAGATGGCATATTTAGAGGGGTAACATCTTTTTGCGAAAAGGCTATAGGTCACTACAGATAACCTGCATAGGTTTAGATACAACTAAAATTAATATATTGAAACAGGCAGATTTTTGTCTAATACCCTTTTCTTCAAAAACTACTTTATAAGATGTTTTCCAGTATAATCTGCACCATAGTTTATGCTGCTTTAAGTTCAAATCAAAATGATGATAGGAAATATTTAGTAAACTCTGCAGAATATAATAATTAAAGCCTTTAGTGATTTTATTTACAATATGCACCTGTTGTATATGGAGGGAAACTCAAGTAATCTGTCACCATGTATAATTTTTAAAGTTTTACAAAAATAGCTAAGCAAATGGAGAAATATACTTGTTAATGTCGAACAATGTTACAGACAGTTAGAAAAAGGAATTCTGTCATAAGTAAGACTAAATTAAAAAAAAATAGAGAAAATTAATAGTGATTCCAAACTTTGAATGAAAGAAAATTAATGTAATGTAATGCATGTAATATTTAAAGAAAAGTAGCACTAGGCAGGTAAAATTTACTATACTACAAGGACTTCAGCAGGCAAATATCCAAAGAATTTCCTCCTTCCCGAATATACTGGAAAGAGGCCACCTGAAAAAGAAAATACCCACATACAGAATGGACCATTGCATAAGAGAGAACTGGACACCGGATGTTTCTGCTCCATCAGCAAACATTCAAAGGTACACCCATCCAAGACGTACATTTAAAAAAAAATTCAACAATATTGGCCCAATAGCCTTAAAATATAAGGTTATTGTATTATAATCTATTAAGCATTCAAGTTCACGTCGGTTAACCAAAATCCAGTGCCACTTAAGCAGCAACATTCCTCAACTAAGCTCTAAATTCTGTAATTGCCGAGGATCAGGAAAGTCACGTATAGATTATCTACAACCTTATTTTAAGACCTTATTTTTATTTTAATCTTTTACAAGACACAAAAGGTACTACTAAAAAAGAACCCATTTGTGCTAGCCATACCTTTACAAAAGGGGTCATGCATACGACACAGCGTGCTACGGTGACGTAACGGAATGGCAGTTCTGCCCATTTTCTGACATTGCACATAACCTGCAGGTTTGCCACCTCCAGCAGTAGCATTGCCAGTAGCACGGACACGTCTCAGATGGAAGGGTCATCCAAGGTCATCCTCGTGTTATAACAGGACATGGGTGCTTACAAACCAGAGTGGCAGACCTGCACAGTAGCTGAGAAGGAAGACACTTGTCCTGGCACAGGGACGTGCTCAAGCATGTTCCAGTTCAGGTTCAGTTTGGCAGCCAGCACTGCCACTGGAAGTGCAGCCATACACGTGAATGCAAAATGCAGGCAGGACTGTGCCAGACCTCAGCAGACACATGGTGCATTCTGTTCAGTCAGGACAGCTGAGGTCATGTTGAATTACCACACCACATAAAAATGACCTAGCATTCACTTTTAAATGGCTCACAGCACTGAAGTATTAAAAGGAAACAACTCGGCTCTCATACTGCTTTCTGAATCTGAACACAAATAATAAAAACAATGCCAAGTGTGTCTTTGAGATTTTCAAGACTGTAAATACTTCCCTTAAAATCTTCAGGTTTGGTATCATCTTATGATGGAGCAAAATTCTGCTTTCCCTTCTACCAAATTTAGAGTCTCTCTGTTTGGAGGATGGGGTTTAAAAGTATGAAACTTTTCAGGTGGAAGATAAGGTTGCTCCCTTAAATTCACTAAAATTTTCTCCTTAAATATACTTCTTTCATAATACATCCAGAAAACATCATTCCATGGAGATTAAAAAAAAAAAGTTAATGACTTCTTAAAGTTAGGTAACCAATACTTTAATGCAAGTGACTTGCCGAAGATCACCCAAGAGCACCATAGAAGAGCTAGGAACTAATTCTCCGAATCTCAAAAATCTTAACCATACAACTGTCAGTTCTAGCATCATCATCACAGATATTACAAGTGTATTACACAGATTAGAAAACATCAAGGAACAATATCATTAGTAATTGAAAATAATACTGTCAATTGTTTTCTTCCTCACCAGGAAAACGCATACAAAAAAGTCACACCAGGCGTCTTTCCAGACACAGGCTCAAACATGAGGAGACCACAATCTTCTCACAATCAGTAAGCAAGTCCAGAGAGGCTCTGGACACTTTCTGGAAATCAGAAGCACGCAGGTCGATCCTACGCAGGATGTAGGACATGTAAGCAATGATACTTCTCGTTCCTTCACAGGGCGAAGCACAGGAAAGGTCATAAACCAAGCCCAAAAACTACAAGGCAGTTGCTGCAGCTCAGAAAGCAAAGGATATTGTTTGGACTGAAGTACCTGGGTCAGCATTCAAATGAAGCTGTTCTGCTCGATTAAATAACAGAAGATTTTTTTTTTCTTTTCAGATAAAGAAAAAAAAACCTTTGATGTCAAGTTCATCCAAAGGTACATGACTGAAAAAGCAGAATAAGTAACTTTCCTTTTATAACATAAAAATACCAGTTTCAAATGGAAGCATGAGATCTGCTAGCCAAAGGAATTTAAAGTACCTGGAAGTAATCAGGACAATTCACAGCCTACTGATAGTATTTTCATTTTTTTAATAATTTGGTCTTGAATGCAAAAGGTCTTGACAAACTTACTTTTTGTAACAGGTTACTAGTACACATGCTAATACTGTTATTTAATGAATTAAAAAAACACTTTGATTCTGCTTTCTACCAAAATAGTATTTGACAGAATACTGAATATATATACACATTTTCATTTAAAGAAGTTTCATTCCCTATATTCTTATGTAATTAAATACAAAGTCTAAGTATATATTTATCTAAAGAAACATTTAATTATATATGCAACAACATAGTAATTTAATCAACTATTATTTTATGAAACAGACAAAAGAAACATAAACCACCATTATAATCCATTATTTCAACCAAGTTTTTTCTGTTTGCAGAATTAATATCAAAGTTCTTCCATTTTTATGTAAAGTAATCCACCCACTTTTATGAGAAATGAAAAATTTGAACTTTGCGGGCAATATAAATCCTCAATTTAATTCTCTGTGCACTAAAACTTATGAGAAGGGTTTAATAAAAAGTAGTATGCGTAATACCAACTCAGAGACATTGAATAAGAATTAAACAAGAAATGCTTATCCCGAATGCAAGAATAAAAGTGTACCACGTTTGTGCTTTGTCCACGGGCTATTCTTGCTCATGTGCTGAACACATACAGTATTTTAAACGGTCTGTCCATCCAAAGTGAGTATGATTAATGGCTAATTGCTCTTTCTTGTTTGCTGTCCTTCCCATGCTATGATATCAGAGCTCCACAAGGGCAACTGTAGTGGGCTGGCCAAAAAGCCTGGAGGGGAAAATTAAATCCCCTTCTTAAGTAGCAGACTAGCAGTCTCCTCCAACAAAGGCTTTCCTCCCCTTGGTGGTAATGTGATTCATTTTCCTATAAAGAAGAAGGCTGGTATTTCAATGCGTAAAGACAGCCATTACTGGGACATTTAACAAGCCTGAAACCTCTGGCTTTCTTGCTAACCTAGATCTGCCTTAAGGCTATCAGAGACAAAAGAGGCCTTCTCCTCCAGCAAGCATCAAAGACCTAATAAAAAGCCAAGAACGAGTAGGCAGTCAGCTTCTGTGTCAGAAATGCAAAATAAAAATATAATATATGCAAATTTGAGGCATGCAAAAAAAAACATGGAACATTGCTTGTGTGTACAGTTGTACTCATAAAACCTGTAATGCACTTTTTGAATTATTCAGCAAGAAGGGGCTGAAAAGCGGCAAAGAAGCTTATTATGTTTGCTTTGCTTCATAGACTATTAGGTGGACAAAAAGAAAAAGGAATTTAGTTACGCTTGCTTATCTCCTAACCTTATAAACTTGGGATTAACAGATCAAAGGAGGATTTGGTTCAGCTGATAGAAAATGGAGCTCTTTTATAGCTGTTTGGTCTCCCTGTCCCTTATGATCAAATGAGCTTAAGCAATTGATAAAATAAATGGGGTTTTGAATTCATGTGTTTTAGTATATATATTTAATATTTGTTGTATTGCATTGCACACTTGTATGCAAAATTAAATAACAAGTGAGAGAAGATTAAACACTGCACATCAGAATTTTTCGTATTCTGCACACGCCCTTAGTAGAAACCAAAGTGCAAACACAAGGTACTGTACTGATACAATTTAATTCATTTCACGATGTTATGAGGTATGTGGGGCTTCCCTTATACTGCACGTATAAAATATTCTGATCTCTGACCTTGCCATCAGCCTGAAAATTAACCCACATCTTATCTCCACCTTGTGGCACTGTACAAAGCCGGGAAACAGAGACGGAAACAACTCATGTCTCGGTGGTTCCAGCACACCCGCTCCATGCACCACTGACATTCAGATGACTTAGAAACAGTCTCACCTTTTAAAGAACTGTACCGACTCATTGTGAATCCAAATTAAATTACGCATGCCTTTGAAAGCTGAGGTGAACCCATTTAGCTATGGATTACCAGAAAATATGGATCATTTCATTAAAGAAAACTTCATCCCACCCTCACATAAAACTAAGCCATGCAATTTCCAGTTACAAAATACCACATATAAGGATGAATTGAGTAACTTGCCTTACTTTTTCTGTAATGGGTACTCACACTGGAAATGCGTGTTTTAGCTGCAACTTTAGCACAAAGTTATAGCTCTGTTATGACAAACTGTTGCCTATAGGATATTTGAATGCAAATTGCACAAATTATCTCCTGGCATGTTTAGTTAATGCAATAACTCCTAGGACTTCCCAATTGCAAACTGCGGATTGTTAAAAATAGTAAAACGGCTATAAAATACTGAATGCCAATGTCTTATTTATCCCTCAAGACTTCAGTATCAGTTTTCACTCCTGGGTGTTTCTGCTGTATAGTACATCTGTTCAGAGTGTTTGTAACCAAGCCAGAACCATTTAAAAATTAGCACAGGAAGAATAGGAGATTTTATAAGGTAAAATTTATTCTAGCCTGAAGTTTCTTAAAGAGAGATTTACCAAAGTCGTTTATTAGCATATACAGGAAAGGAGGCAGATGGAAGTCTTTTCATGGTGGAAAATGGGTAAAGGATCAAGAACAGATAAAGCAGAAATTCTGGGACCTGACCCTTCTTTGCTTGGCACTTCATAACGAACGGAGAAGCTGAGTGAGTGGCTGACTTGGATTGGGGCTTATCCCCAGTAACGTCTAAAGCAGTGACTGAGGAGAGAACTGCCACCGTGTTCTAACTGGGGCAGAGACCAACAAATGAAATCAGAGTGGTATAACACTACTTAATTGGCAGATACGACTGGTAAGATCTCAGACACCGAGACTGCAATGAAATCCTTTCTCGGTCCTTTGTAGATACACAAATTAGGCACCCCCAGTTTTTTCTCCCTGCAGCTTGCTTCAACATTCACAAAATTGAGGGAAAAATTTAAAATTTCTGCAAGAGAAATCTGCCAGAGCCAGCAGATCCAAAATCTGTGGATCCCATGACACCTGTATCATATTTACTCTTCCTGTGGTGGATTTTGATGGGCATATAGGCTTATTTCTGCAACGTAATTTTGCACTGCATATTTGCTGGCACCATTTGCTCAGGATCTCAGGACAGAAGGAGAGGAAAAACAAAAGGAGAAAGCCGAGCAATGCACAGAGAAAAGGCAGTATCTAATATGTAAGTTTGAGTACCAGAAAGCCAAGAATGTTTTTCATAGCTACAGAATTATCCTAAATAAAAGGATAGAAGGTTACATCCTAAACTATACAAATTTTCAGAAATTGTATATTCCTTATCCATTTAGGTCTAACATTACAAAGAAAAAATAAACAATATGAGATGGCTACAGATTGTGTCATTTTGCTCAAATGACAGAATATAATTTGGTTTTGTTGGAAAGATAACAAACGACAGCCAAGCAATATAATATTCACCAGCTACAGCGTAGATCTATGTACAATTTCACTGAACAAATTAAATAGACACTGGGGGGGATAAAACACTATGGTAGTGTATTGTATTACAAAGGTAAATGTTAACACTTGCAAATTTGTTTGGCTCAAGAAGACGTACCAAATGTATTACAAAAATATCTTCAGGATACCTAGTCTCAAAAATTACTCTGCTCTGTAACACCTTGGTAGATGTCATCTAAGACAGAAAACAGAAATATTTTTATTTTAGCAACACAGTTTGGTAACACCTAAACATACCAAAGACCAGTGGAGGACTAGATTTCACTTTCTGAATGGTTTAAAAGAAATATAGAAAGTAAAGGTATAGTTAGTTTCTGTAGCTCCTCATGGTGTCTCTAAACTCATGAAGTTTTTATTTATCACCATAGGAACTTTGAGTTCTTTAATTCAACTTTTTATTTAATTCATGTTACAAAACAAGCACTCTATAAGAAACAAATGCTGAAGAAACATAGATCCATGATTGCACCATACCTTATCTGTTTTATCAGAATTCTGTGCTGTAGTTGCAACATTGCTGTAGCTGTGTTATTCAAAATACTAGCGAGGCAAAATCAATGAGGAGAGGTAATATATGTTACTAAAATGATACAGGTGAGGGGGAAGTCCTAGGGACAGAAACATTTCACCTCCGAATATTTTTGGTTGAACCACTACGAAAAGCAAATGATAATCTGCCACCTGACAGAAAGGGCACCTAACTCAAACTAATCCATATGATATATTTGCTTTATGTAAAGCATACCTAAACAGGTAAGAAAGGGAGGTACTGGACAGTTTGTACTGCGCGCTGTCAAATGAAGTTCACATTGATCCAAATACAAGAGCAACAAAAATCAAAACCGGTCACAGATTTTTAGTAATCTCCTTCAAAAATATTAATTCTTTTGAATAATTTAAACTTGATCAGAACTCCTATTGTTCCTTGAGCACATAAAAACCCACCCCACGGAGAAAGGTAGACCTGACACTGTTCAGAAGCTTTTGGATGATCCTTCTCTATGGTCTGCATACTCTCTGGTGTTTGGCACCACGGCTGCTTTGTGTTGGTTTGGTTTAGAGAAAAAAAAATCCCATCAGTTAAATTGCTTTTTATCTTTTATTGGTGAATTTTCGTATCTCATCAGAGGATAACTCATTATATGATCCTTGTATGACTCTCAACTGGTGGTGCCTCCAATTCATTTAACACATGCTATTGCTTTCATTTAGCCTTTCCAAACAGAGGTCAGGGGGCACACAGTACAGAACATCCTTGTCCTTGCCAGGGAGTACCAGCGCTCTGCTCTGGCTCCACCACAGCACCTACTGCTTCACTTTGTCTTTAAACACTGTGTAAGGCTTAGTTATCTAGAATTCTTCAGTAGGAAGCTCTAGGAGGTTTCATCATCATAATCAAACACTGGGGTTCCATGTGGTATAAAGTACTATTACTACTTGTGGTGCGGGGTCTTAAATTGAAGAAATGTGCACTTAGAAAGTGGCAAGTTTTGCTGTTTTAAAATTACACTGTAATTCTGTAGGTACATTAAGTTCTGCTGGTACTAGTTTTCTTTAGAATCCAAAAGGTCTAATCATGGTTTCTGCAAAGTGAGCTCAATTTCCCTCTGCTGATGGACTCTCCATTTTATACTGCGTCGGGTTTTTTTGCCAAGTGCATTTCCCTTTGCCACTTAAATCTCAACCTGCCATAAGTCTAAGATCTAACATGTGGGAAAAGTGCATCCCTGTGTTGTAGGTATTATCATTGCCATTTTACAGACCAGTAAAAAGATTCAAAGGAGCTATATGATGAATCCGCAGACAACCAAAAGGTGTGAATGAAGTAGAAACACCTCCTATTCACAAAGGAACCTTTCTGATCATGTGTAAACAACACTAATTTTAAATACTAGATCAAGCCTATTGCGCTATATATAAAGTTCATCCAATACACATAGAGTTACACTACAGGAATATTTTCTGCCATAGCACTAGCTTGTTTGTTACTCCAGACATGACAGTTCTGAACACTGAAGCATGCAGTATCAGTATCTAACAATCTAAATCATTGCAAGACGTTTCAACCATATTTTAGCACTCTTGGAATGATTACACAACCGCTAATTGCCTCATAACGGAATATACAGAATTTTACTGCAATGGAAGGACTGCAAACCTGTCTTGAAAAAACAACAGGCACATACATAGAATAAATGATATCTATTTTCTTAATATCTGGTTTTCACCCTTAAGTTACTGCCAAGAATGGACACACATCACCACACATTTTAGATCCTACAGTTAAAGTTCTTAGAAGTATTATTAGTTGCTTTCTTTGGCAATCCAACAAAATATACCTCCAGTGTTCAGGTAACTGGATATGGCATTAGTCGAAGCAATTTGCTGAACACAGGCTTTTGTGCTCAAAATATGTTACAGAACTCAACTCTATCACTAATAAATGCTACAGCTAAAAGACATCAGAGGAAGAAAGAAAGTCTACAAATGTAAGAGTAAGTAATAGAGAAGGTCTGGTTTTAGTTTTAAAGTCCTCATGTGCAGAAAAATCTTCACATTGAAGAATTTCAATCTGAAAAACTTTGTTTTAATTACGAAAAAACTGCTATTTGACTAAAGGTTCTTATAAACACTTCTCTGTGAACACCTTCAGGAAGGACTGTGAATATCACTCCCTCGTGCACAGTTGCGCTCACACACAAAGCCAGGCAGGAAACAATAACAAGGAGGAAGGAAAATTGAGCAAGACCACTTTACTGCTTGTTACTAGAACGTAGCGTAAAAAGATTGCAAGACTAAGGGGATGTTGAGAATTAAGTTGTCTGAATGGGTTGCCATAAAATTCCATGGCAGAATGGACACTTGTGCAGGTGGAGGCGGCTTGTTCCCTTCCTCTGCAGAATTCAGTATTTGCCATGAGGTCTCAATGAGGTCTTCTCTTACTAATTTTAGATTTAATCTACTTTTGCTTAATATGTTCAGTTCCCTCACTGCAGACTGGAGAAGTACTCTGCCTCAGTAGCTGTGATGGTTTAAAAATGGCGCTGGCCAGGTGGCGATCTTTTGTTCTTCCCTTCTCCTTTCCCCCAAAATGCGGGAAAG
>NW_010400706.1:48977-49651 GCF_000710305.1 Buceros rhinoceros silvestris | reverse complement strand
AAAGAGTTCTCTGGAGTTTTGGGAAGGGAAGGCATATTCAGACATGCCTCTGCAAATAAGCACATAAAAAGGAGAGTTTGAGACACTCCCTTGGGCAAGCCGCGGCACTCTTGAATTTCCGCCCCCGGGACTGGGAAAACTTTTCATCAGAGAGAGAAAAGAACATCCACAATTACCTCAATGCCCCTGGAGGAGTAAAAAGGTTCCTTCTGCAAAGCAGGTAGACCTTTCCGCTTTGCCAATTACCAGCGGGAGTGGTTTTGGACTGAGTTCAACCCAGCAAGGGGTAAAACCAACTGTAAGCCCCCAGATCCTGCATGGAGGGGACAGATACCAATGGCAAAGGGGAACACGAACTGGTTCCAGATGCCCAGCACAGGGCCTCTGCAGATGCGGGGAACCCACAGGCATTCCCTGAAGGTTCTGTCCGTATCCCGCTCCGCAGATGGGGAGAGCCAGAAGCCTCAGAATTTTGCCCTTGATAAACTCTTAGTCTCCTCCCAGCTACCCTGGAGGAAGAAGGACTACGTTACCAGATGGAGGTTTGCTCCAGAAGAATGTTCCTGTGACTGAAAACTTTGTGAGGTGATGGACAAAGACTCCTTTCCTCCCCCCACCGGCGCCAGCCCCCCCCACCCTCGCCCCCGGTGGTGCCACCATGTGGCGGGGGCCTT
>NW_010400706.1:32591-48743 GCF_000710305.1 Buceros rhinoceros silvestris | reverse complement strand
TGTGGGTCGAAATGGGAGACTGTATTATACTGGTATATGCATTTTTATGTATTTATCAATCTCTCCCTCTTTTCCAATCCTGTTTAACTTTAAATGACTGATTTATGGGTTTTTTCACTATTAAAACTCTTCTGTTTTCACCCCCTTACGTTCAACCTATGTTTGTTTTTCCTTTGCCTAAACAAAGCCTTGAATCCAAGCCATAACGAGCTGCTAAGCTCTGTTCTGCGGTAGGTTTTGCTGGGTTTACATTCCATCCAAAACCCTGTCGTCGCAAAACCCTTTGGGTTTTAACAGCCACATAGTTTTAACCCATGACAGTAGCAGAGTGGACTGGATTTTCTCTCACCCCCTCTGGACAAATGCAGCCTTTTCTTTAGAAGTGTACCATTTTCTGAATTAATTAGTCAACTGAATTACCCACAGACAAAGGAGTCAAAATTATCTTTTTCCTACCCTCCAAAGAACAGTATCAAGGTAGTAAGTTGTATAGGTACAAGGACACCCTAATACTGTAATTGCCATTTCCTGGTAAGAATAGTTATTAGAAGCATACAAGTGGGGCTGCAGTAGACGCCAGTACTAACAGAGGAATTCCTTCTGTGACAACTAAGATGTTGGCAGCTATATTTGCCAGTAAAATCTATTAGTGCAGCAGCGTTCAAAGAATAAATGTTAGACAAACAAAAGGATTCGTGGACAGAGTTTGCAACAGAAGGACTCTACTGCTGATTACTAACTTAACCATAACAGCTTTGCCTATGACCAGGTTCAGGTTTCTCCTACTGAGATTGCACTGTTTCACCACAGTGACCTTTATCCACAGCAAGGACTAAACTTCTGGAGGGCTACAGCCCCATTGCTGAACCTACAAACACTACATGAATGGAACAGAGATGCAGACCAGAGCTGCTGTAGGGATACCATGACCAAAAGCTAATTATTGTCAATATTTATCAATCCAAAGGTTACCATGAAGTCTTGCTTCTACTTAGTTCTACGATTATGTCCCATTTACTTGCAAGATCAAAAAAAAAAAAAGTGCCACAAACAAAAATTACAGAAAATGCCAAGCTAGTTTATCAAGCACTTCTTTGGAAAGAAATCGATAATGTGAAAGTCTAAAATCAACAACCTGAAATTCAACAAAGGTGACACATCGTTATATATATGAGGAATAGAACTACTAGATAGAAAACAGCTACAAGGTAACACAGGAGAGAAGGACCCAAGTAGCAGCTCATCACTAAATCACTTTAGCAGTAAATACTTATTTCACCACAAAGGGCCTTTACAATTTCCAGTTACCTCAGCCACTCAGCCCACCTCCATCATTAAGTTTCAGAACTTTATGATTATTTATTACCTTTAACAATTAGGGGAGGAAGGGCAGAGGAATATTAACTATTAATAGTATAATATACTATTAATATTAACTTAACTAAGTTGATAAAACCTACAGATAATCAACTGAAGTGACTCTATGCCTGAAGTGGTGAAATAAACTGAAGAACACCCCAGAACGCTCAGGACTCAGAAGGGACAGTTCTTCGGTTTTAGGCCAGTTCTACAATCTGTTAACTACTAAGAAGGTGGAGAGGCAAGTGGCTATGAAAAAAAGAATACAAAGAATTAATTCCTGAACTGAAGAGAATCCCAAACCCAGCTATTTAGGACTTCAAGCAAGTCTCTTCAGAGAGACAAAGCACCGTATGGTGCAGGAGGAAACAAGGAATTAGTCCAGAAGGAAATATTACGGGTTCCTAACAGTGAGTCTGAAAAAGCTCTATACCAGGATTCAGTGCTGACACATGGGAACTGTGGTTCAGAAATGATTTTTTTTCCTGAGTATTAGACTTGCCGTACATGAGAACTATGCAGCCAAGAGTTCCAGTGAAAACATGCCACCTATTAAGCATTCACTTCAGACAGCACGAGTATTTTAATATGACCGATTCGAAAAGCACCTAACTGCTGTCATTTACAGGATCTTCTCTGCTTTTGAAGTTCAGCTATAGATTTAGGTTAGCAAAGTCTCAAAATATTCATTATTTGTCGTATTTATTTACATTTTTTAAAACACAGCTAATGGAATCGAGATGCTGATAGCATTATTATTAGCACAAAGAAAGCTCCTCCATTACTGTTAGCATATTACAGATCTCAGGGGTGCTTCTACATAAAACAAAGATGGTTTTGCTTAACAGTTGGCCATGAAAGATACTTTTCCCTGGCAATTCTGAGACTCTGGAGACAATCTACATTAAAAACTGTAATGTTCAGTCAAGACTCAAGTAGGCATTTTCTGTGTGTATATCCAGAAGAAAGACTGCAATATTGCCCAATCGATGGAAAGCAGCCTTATAGCTAAGTAAACCAGTACAGAATATACCAAAACTAAACATTGAGTTTTACTTCCAGATATCAGGCCTTAAAACCATTCTCATTGATCATCTTGGTCTATGCTAAAGTAACAGAGATAAGACCTCAAATACCCTGCAAGACCACAGTGATTTCCAAAGAGAAGAATCAGAAGCTCTGTGTAAGGTATCAATACGTTTACTGTAAGTTCCCATTCAGGACAGGAAAAAGCTGGAGACTATCAAAAGCTGGTTTTGCTGAAAACAGATCCTGATTAACAACTTTCTGTAATATTGATTGATTTTTATCTTCCAGAAAAACCTTTTGATACAGATTGTTTAATTGCAAAGATGCATACTTTCAACACATGTACTTCGTTCTCACAAAAAGAAACAAACAAAAATCTATCTTGAACGCAAAAATTATTTCTGCAGTCATACAGCTTTCAAGCCCCAAACTATGTATGCAGCGGTTAGCTATTAACGGCAGAAAGTTTAAAAGGCTACATGGCTAGTATCATTCATATATCACATTCTAACAAGCTATATTAAAAAATACTATACACTGTCTGAATTTTAACTAATATTCTTCTATCCTCTGCTTTATACTGTATTTGATAACATTCTACTGACCAAACTCATATTACTGAAGGAAGCAAATCTACACTGGACAGACACAAATATGTAAGTATAGATGGGATTTCTGAAGGCTTCAGATTCTTAACCCAAAATATTCTCATAAAGGTGCATTTCTCTCGCACAGAATTACATTAAAATATTTTATCTACTATTTACATTTGAAAAAAAAATATCAACCCAATGGTAAAAGTTTTAAAGAACTGAAAATCATTAAGGAAACATCGATATCTATGATTTTAAGAATTACAAAGAGCAAAGTCAATTGGTATGCATGATTGACAGGTGTATGCACGTACTTAACAAGCTACATTTACAAAGGAAAAACCTGAAAGTAGGAAATAAAAGGGGAATTTTTAATATCATCACATACTCTTGCTGCGAAAAATACCCAGTGACAGTTAAGTATTTTAAAATTTGTGTCAGTTTGGTTGAAAATCATCCCCAAAGTAACCTTTGAAAAGGGAGCATGTAAATTCACTTTTTAAAGTCTCCATTGAAAATTGAGTTAGTTATTATTAGTTATTACAATTAGAGTGGTCAGAAATGTTCAAAGTGAAACATGTCTTTATGCGGGTTCAGCAAGTATATTGTTCATTATGATTTTTTTCTTATAATTTTTGCACAATCTCTACCTGTCTGAAAGTAAAATAACTACCTTCTAAAGATGAGCAAATCACACATCCCTAGCGTACATTTGGCAACTGCTTTCATATATGTCTTACTGAAGATGACAAGTCAATAGCTGCCCACACCAGTAGCCCTTTGCAAAGCACACGAAGCTTCTAAGGAGGTTTCCATCAGATTTTCGTAAGTACCCCATCAAACTCTTTCTAACTTACATCAATTACAACAGAATTCCACAAGAATTAGGTAGGTACCTGGTCTGCTCACTGGTCTTAAACATTAAATACCTCAACACCTTCGACATATGGTCCTTATCACCTTTATAAATGGAGGTTTAGCCTACGCATTGCCCACTTCCATGTCTTCTATATAAGTGAAATAATATGTGATCCTAAAGCTCAAGTAACTCTTGAGACAAAGATGATTTAACACAGTATTAAATACGCAGCATCGAGCTCAGACCTAACATATTAACTTCATTGACTTTCAATAACTTTCAGAAATAAAAAACAGTTTCTCCATAACTAAGTAGCTTCAGCAACTCTTCATTTTTCTACTCTCAGCCTGTTCATGCCAGGTGGATGCAGAAGTGGCCTGCCTAGCATCGCTGCAAGGATTCACTCTTATGGCTGAAAATAATGGCCGTGTTGTTCAAAATCATCTAAAGAAGCTGAAGACTGCCTACGGCAGTTCTCCATTTTACTGGATTGAAGCATTTAAGTCCTCTGGGTTTCTCTGAAATGTCTGTTTATGGATGCTCCAAATGAAGAAAACTGCACCCTAAGCAAGTGAACCTATCGTCATCATCTCAACTAGGAATCCATCTTGGTACCCTTCTGTGGCAGCTGGTTATTTCATACCAGCTCCAATTATAAAATAAACCGTCACACTAGTTAGGACACATTTATTTAATTAATATGCCATCCTTATGCTGAAACCTTAAACAGAATTGTTACAAAACTACCAACTGCAAGAAAGGATCAACTCAATGATAAGAAAAGCAAGTAAGCTTAGAATACAGAGTTTGCTTAGGCGATCAAATTATGTATGCATTCATAGTTAATAATAACAACTAAGTCCTTCTGCTAACACATTGATAAACAAAAGTTGAGGTTTTTGTTGGGTGGGGTTTTTTTGTTTGGTTGGGTTTTGGTTTTTTGAAAAGACCTCTAAGTAAACAGAGAGAAGACACTCTAAATGACGCCTACTCGACAAGATTTGAACTGGCTAACTGCATCAAAACAATGCAAGACTTCAGCCCTGCTGTAGTATAAACAAAGGTTCACTACAGAATTTTATTGTACATCATTCCACCCTCAAATGTATATGTAGTACACTCATTTAAGCCAGAAACTGTAAGAACAAAATGTAAGCCTGTAACTAATATTTTTGTGTATCAAAATACATTAGAGTCTAGGCTGAGAAGAAAATGAAAACATTCCCTTTAAAGAAATATTACGGTGGTTTTTTGAAATCTATGGCTTAGAAAACTTTGAGACCACCCACAAACATGTCGCTTATAAAACAAAAATGACTGTTACAGCCTATTTATAAAGATACTCCCCATCATTGCACCTGGCAGAGACACCTATAAAAAACAAAAGCTATGGGCCACAGCCAGTAAGTGAAGTCTTCTTAACCCCTTGTCAATCAGGGGGCTCCGCCCCACACTTTCAGTGGTCCTACTTAAATTGCTGCAACCGGAAATGGTATTGTTTCCAGTACATAGGACTAGAAAATAAACTCTATTGCTGATTCTGAAAAACTGTCAAAGATTTATACAAAAGAACCACTCAAGTAAATTAGTCTGTGATTTGTGCTTAACACAGTAAAATGATCAAAGTCAGATACACATTCTGAAATGTGCAAGGAACCAGAAAACATACCAGACCCTGCTAATGTATGGAATTATCAAAGACATCCCAAATGACTTCAGTTAATTCAAGCCCCTTGTTCACAATTAGACTGTTACCATGAAATCTGCCATTTGGTTCCTTACTATCATTTCCATGCAGAGAAAGTAGCACACGCTGGAAAAGACTTAGATTACTAAACCCTTACATCTTTCTCTCCCATAAAAAAAATAAAATCTGTTTAAAGAATTGTATTTTCTTTCATGTGAACTTGATGCTGTCTAATTTAATTCTTAATGTTTCTTCCATTGTACAGTGAGATGTCCTTTGAGGAAGGAAAAGCAGCTTGTGTTTTGATAACAAACACAAAAAAATAGTTGCATCTCTGCTTTTAAACAGACAAGCTGTTTTTATTTTCTCTGAAGAAGCTTATTACAATATGATGGACAAAATGTCAGAAATAATTAAGTGCAATACCGCTGCTTTTCTGCAGGCCTCTCCTCCCCTCCCCATCAAACGCTTGGTCACTTGACATGAATTTATTAAAAAATAAATTAAAAGCAAAAGAAAACTACAGAGAGAAAGTGACTTATCACATGAAAATACCATTAACACTTTTTCTCAGTGAAAATGTTAAAAGAGCTCACTGTGAGAATAGAGACTGTTGCAAGACAGTGTTCACATGCGCACACCACAAAACCAAACGGTTTGTGCTTCACAGAAGGAGCAGAGCTCTCTGTGAAGCTCAAAAGCCTTTGGACTTTTCTCATTTCATATCGAGGAGGTTGTGCTTCTCCCCACCCCAGGGTCGGCATTGTAAACATCAGCCCATCAAGATAAGAAACTTAAGGCACATGATATTAATTACCTGTCCTTTCAAGTCATCCCTGTCTCACATCTGGTTTCCTCTTTGCAACATTCATCTAGGCCAATAAAAGCAGGGGAGTGAGAGAAGAAAAAAAAAAAAAAAAAAAAAAAAAAAAAAAAAACACCACAACCCTACCATGCTTTGGCAGCTTGCTTCTTTCCTGGGCTGCTAATGGCACACCAGTGCTTCATTTGCTGCAAACACACTCTCTCTCACATGGACACACACGTGCAGTACGTTTTGTAATCTTTAGCACAAAAAAATCAGCTGGTATCCTGCAAATCTAAGCCTATCTAAAAATGGTGAGGCTAGCTCTAGCCATACCATGATACTGGTGGAAATTCTTTCTATATCTCTTTCTGCTTTTCATATAAATTGTTGGTAGCAATTGAACTTCTCAGGTATATTGTTCATGTATTTCCTGAAGCCTGGCATTGAGACTCTTAAATAGATCAAATATTGGTGCTTCAGTAATTCAACAGTCTTAATAGTCCTCACTCTTTGCACATCTTGCCTTGCTTGGGTTTTATTTCAGTATAGTGTCTGTTACTCGGACCACACAGATGGTCACTGCTTTACCAGCATCTGTCTCTTCCAAACCGTAAAAGGAATGGCCATTCTTTTTTTCCTCAGATCACAATATGTAATAAAACAGTTTAGATAAATGATCATTTAAGCTTTTTTTTTTTCAAGTGATAGTCATTTTTGCTGCTGATTAAACTAAGCCTTTACCACATTGGATTTGAACAGGAATGCTGACAGTTCAAAATTTTTTTGCTTCGTATAAACATCACAGAGAATTAAGAATCCTAGGGTAATCCATGAGATAACTTCTACTTTAAATTACTTTTTAATGGAACGTATTTTCAAATTTTCTGAAGTACTTTGACAATCTCAACCATTTTAAAGTATATTCAAGAGTTTATGAAAGTAAAGATCATTTAATACACAGCTAGGCTCTCACTAATGCTGCCAGTCTACATTAGCTTCAGTTCATCATTTGCAGTGAAAAGCACCGCACCTGATTTCCATCCTTAACCTCACCTGTCTATACGTTTTTATTCGCTATCAAAGTCTCAAACTGTTATTCTAGGTAACTTGTTTTCTGTTACTTTTGGAACCAGAAAGCTATTTTCATGTCTGTTAGACAATCAAATCTAAGGGTCTCTTAGACAATCAAATCTAAGGGTCTCTTAGCTATATTGCACAGACCTGTAAATCTAACGCTAAAGAGTTGCATGTCTGTACTAAAGAAACAATATATACACGAGCTTTTATTTACTAAATGAAAGGATTTGCAATTCCTCTGAACTCTTCTTTCATTTTGCTGCCAAGGACAGACCAGATAAACACTGTGGTGAGATCTGTTTACTGATTAATTTAATTATAGTTATTATCTACAAAGAACACTGCATGACAGTAATTCAAAGTCAGATGGACAGATATGCAGCCAATGTTTATTTCAGCATTGTTTCAATTCAGTCATCCTGTGCATATCAATTTTCATGCTGTATTTAATTACATGCTCACATTCACGCTTCTTCCAGAAGAACACTGCTTCATGTAGTGGACAATATTATTTTATTAAAACCTGGTTTATACTGCAGCTACGTGTGTGACAATATGCTTATTACCTGTGTAATTCCTGAACTGCTATGTTTCTTTCCAGTCTTCACTAGAGAACAATTAAAAAACCCCAAAACAATTAATGTTCACAGAACATTCTGTATGATTGGACAAATAATGGTGTCAGTCACACGTGCACCAGCTAATTGGTTGCAGCAGTAAAAAGAATCCTTTCACTCCTATTAGTACAACATACCCCTGTAGAATAGCACAGTGTACGAGGTGATACGGCACGTGAATTGGCAGCGGGGCAGCCCACAGTAACCGAACACCGGCCGCTCATCAGCAGTACACCCATTTCACAGTGCAACGCTATTAACGACAGAGCAGCCAGGGCGGATTTAATGTGCCATCTCATCCCAGGCTGTGGGGCCCGAACTGTCCCTTGTCAGGTAAGTACAGGTATCTCCATACACAGAGCGACCAGTACAGCAGATGCACCCTTTGATCCATCTCTGCTGCGGCCTTTAGCAAGACAACGCTGCTGTTCTTTTTACGTCAGTAAACCTGGAACAACAGTATTTATCTCCCTCTAGCTTTTAAGAATGTGATGCAGAAATTGACCAGTTTGCAAAATATTTTGAACACGGAAGTATGTAAAAAACAGATCTAAGCTATTATATAAAAAAGTAACTGCAACTACATTTGTGTGTCCCTGATCTATGCTAGTTAAGGGACCTAAATATTCAAACCACAGATTGTGAATGTTCTAGAGACTCTCAGTTAACACTGTGATAACTTAACCAGGAAGCACAACCAAACAAACCAGCAGTGTGATTGCAGTGCATGGTTGTTCCTGTCTCTCAGGACATAATGTGATAATTAAGCTAACCGATCCTTAGGAAGTAACACTGTAAAATAAAAGCTAGTCAGGCAATTAGCTTGTGCCTGTGTTCCAAGGCTCAGAATACACCATGCGCTGGACACGAACATTCAGTTCCACAGCCCTGTGGTAATACAGCATTATAGTAATGGTCTGCCATCCTCAAACGCTACACTGGGAATTGCTCTACCAGACACAGACATTGCCTACTGGTGCTTAACCAGATAAGAGCATGCGACAGTTACCTCTCTGTTTCCTGACAGCATGCAAAAATTATGACTTAGAATTCAATTCTCTAATCATAAAAAAAACTGTCACGTAATCCTTACAGCCAACTTCATTATATTTCAGTCAAAGCTCTTTCAAAATAGCATCCTTGCTAGTCACATCTCCTTCAAGAATTTTAAAGGCCTGACTACAGAGTATGCCTAGTTGTAGCTCAGGGAAGTACTACCCAAGTTCACCTCCATTGGATGTGCAAGAACAGTCCAAGTTTCCTATGCGCTGGTGTGCAAGAAAAAAGAATTACTGAAACATTTTCTCCAGTGATAAATGCATGAGATACCCTGTTACAAGTATTAAAAGATAATTTAAATCTAACCATTGATTCAGTAAATGAGATTAACAACTTTGGGTTTCAATTATCAAGCCTTAAATCAAGTCAATATTTTCAGCATAAAAATGAATATAGTGAAATCTTACAGGGATGACCAGTTAGGTGTGCCTCTATCATGTCAATGATGTGTTTTGTCTCTCTCAACCAGCATACGTATATCCATTTGAACAGTCTGTGCACATAGGTAGATGAAACTTTCATTTTTAGTTTGATTCAATCCTGGTTTTGAACTTCTTGATTTGACTTCAGCATATTTGTTGAGAAAGTGCTGTGAAGATTATTCTGAGGAACTATTAGGCTAAACTCAAAAACTAAAATAACCAATTTAAGGTTTTGACAATTTTTTTTTTAAAGCAACAGAAGAAATCAGTTGATGTCAAGTCCTACGTTCATGAAAGAATAAGGCAGCACAAAAGTTAAAGCAATGGATTAACATTTAAGGAATGTTTCTCTCCAGGACATTGCTCACACACGCTGGACTCCTTGTGTTTGTAATGATAGATGCAGGTTAGCCCTTTATCTACAGCAAATCACCGCGTGAAAGATGGCATTGCCTCTGCAGTATGCCTTTAAACGTCTAGCTAGAAAATGTCAAAAGTATTTGATCTGCTTTTATAAAATGAACTTTCAAGACTTTGAAAGATAGTTTACACTTTGAAAAAGATTTAAAACTTCTACGTTGATCTCAAACAGTAGAAAAAGATGCTTCAGAGAAGAGGAGATGCACTGCAGTATGAACATAGAGAACAAGCAAGCAGTCTTATGTTTTCTGGGTATGTTTTCCAGCGCAAATTTAAGACACACATGGGCAACATAAATCCTGGTTAACATTTCTTGCTTAGCAACACAAGGTGTTTGATAATCCATGGGATATTTAAAACTCAGTACCATTCACCCAGACTGACACAGAAATGAACAAGGAATAAAAAACACTGCCTGTTTTCTTTTAGAGGGAGAGAGAAAGAGCATTTTCAAATTGCTTCAGTGATTTAAGTTCCTAAGCACTATTTAAAAATAACGTAGGCTGAGCTTTCAGTGTGGCTTCAGAACTTACTTCCATAAACCTCTTCTGAAAACATTTATCTCATTTATTCAGCAAATAATGCAGTTCTGTCTTAGTCCACCGCATCAAAGTCCTTGCTGAAAGATGATTCTTGGATTAATTGTACAACAGTAGCTGCCAGTACAAATTTAATCATATCGGGCAGTACTGTCTTTGAGAGCAGAAGGATGCCAGCAGTAGAAACTAGCACTATTAGCAAGCTTAACAAGCACTTAATGAAAGAAGTAATCTAGAAATTTCATCTTTCAGATGAGTAGTTTCTACCTAGCTAAGCTGCTAAAGTATGTGCAACTTTCAAGAACTTTAAATTGGTACATGAAAAGCCAACACATTTAAGGTGTGACCTCTCCCGTGACTTCCAGAGCATTTAAGAGCATGGAAAGTCTTCAGTGAACTAGGTACAGATAGTTAAGCAATACCTGCATTACCAAGACACCATGACATACAGAGGATGAATAAAAAAAATAGTGCTTGAGTATTAAACCAAAAAATCTCTCCATGATACACAACAGTCAAGAAGGAAAGAAACAAAATGTCCAGTTTGAATTACCTGAGATTCACAAGATGAGAAGTCAAGGCCTGACGTGTACCTGATATCACTTACTAGCTTTCATACCTGGGCTGTTTAAGCACGTGGTGACCTATTGATTCTCTAAATAAACACACAGAAGTGCACGCATATATATTTTCAAAGTAGCTACTGAAAGGACACCAAAGTAATGTTAGTACATCCATTGAGAAAAGGTTCAGCTATCAGTTAATTACAATCCATTATCACCCCAACAAAATTATGTTCATCAGACTAATGAGCTAAGCAAATTTTATCCCACACTTGACACAAATATCTGAATGTTTATTAATATAGAGATTGAGAGATAATACTAGCTTGAGTCAACAGATATATGTCCCACTGAAAAGCATACACAGATAGCTGGAGACTGTATACACTTCCTCTCATTAACTGCCTCCAAAATAAAGACTTGCTGTATCAGCTTAGAAATTCCTAAAAAGTTGCTCAATCTGGTAATTCCCAGAAACCAAAGATTCCTGAAAGCACTTCAAAAATTCTCCAAGTTCACAAAAAAAAGTCCCTCCTCACAGTAGGAAGCACTGACTTCCAGGAATTCCTAGAAAGCATGAAAAAATGCCTAGGAAGGCTCTCAATCCAGGAATTCTCAGAAAGCCCTCAGATTTCTAGAAATTCCCAGAACGCTTCTCTATCCAGAAATTTCTAGGATGCACTAGAAAATTCCTGTGAACTAGGAATTCCTATACCCTGTCACAGGACACATCAAAAAAGCAGGGAACATTCTCGTGAGCGTTCATGTGAGAGAAGAGTCCATGCCAAAGACATGCGAGAAACCTCGAGAGCCAGCATCTACCACTTAGAACAGGACAAGCAAGAGGGCTCGGGGGCTCTCTGGTGGGGTTAATACTTGTGAAGCTCAATGAGTACTCATGAATAGCCACATTTTGGGAGCACAGATTAACTGGAAAATGCTGTTTATAGTTCTTTGTTGTTTGTGCAAACCTTTCTGGATGAATTTGTCTGATTCGGAGTACATTTAGAAAAAATGCTTTCATAGTTAGTGTTTATACTGTCTTTGCAATGAAGCGATGCAATTTTACAATCCAAGCAAATACATTTGCAAAGAAACACAGATAAATTAAAAATGCAGAACAAACTAAACCAGAAGATATCAGAAGCCATTTATGTGTGTTGAAACACTATAAATTAAATTTACTAGGTAAAATCCAAAAAATAGACTGCCATAACTGCATCAGAAATGTCTATACGTTTTCATCATATACACAGAGGAAAAAAGACACCATTTTCATCCTTATAACAGGATACACCTTTAAAAGGCTTATTTTTTTAATTCTCTTTGGAGAAACACGTCTTCCTTGAATATAGTTAAAATAATGTTGTGGCTAGATCACCAGCATATAGCAGAAAAATTATGGCCCAATTCCAAGCCTTATCCCTCACTTTTTGTATTACAATCGGGAAAGCACTTATAGTGTCCATATTTCTGAATTGCACTGTCAGTATAGCTCTGGTCAACTCATTCTTAAGTCTTGCCTCTTTTTTTTTCCACCCAGTTTTGTGGGCTGAACTAAGCTTAATAGGTTGTCACACAGGAAAACAACACTTCCTACTGCAGTCAGCTATTATTAACTGCTCTTTTAAGGTGCACTGATACTGTAATGTCAGCCATACAAGAATGCAGACAGAGAAAATACATGATGTGGAAAAAATAATGTCTAAACTGAACTGAATAACAGGTAGGATCTCATTCCAACTGCAAAAAAAAAAAAAAAAGACATTTAACATTCTTAAATATTCTTTGTTAGGAGGGCCATTGAATAAAGGAAGAAAAGGAGCTGCTAGAGCATGTTATATGGTGTAAATGAGAGCACTCATAAGAGGGGACAGGAATGCTAATGACTACTAATAATTAATATTTAGCATTTCTAAAGCCTTTTTATCTGTAGACCTAAAAAAGCTCTTCTTAGAAGCACGCAACTCTTACCTCTCCATTTAATAGATGAAGGAGGCAAAGAGTCTCTCCAATTTATTTGTATTAAAAGAGTGTACACTGATAGGGCCTAGGGACCTGCCAAGTACAGGTCACATTCTTCTAGGTTCTGCGACAAAACCACGTAATAAAGTAACTGCTGAAAGAGGTGGAACAATGAAAGTATGAGAAGAGAGGTTTCACATAAACATGGCATGAAGCATACAGCCCTTTTGTTGAGGTTTTTTCAGGTGGGGAGGACGGCAGGTGGATTGAAGGAGGGGCTAAAAGAAACATGAGCAAAAAGGAACACGGAAGGAAGTGAACGCTGGACTAGATAAGAGTTTAAAAGAATTATTGGGGGAAACATGGAATGCTGTCAAGATTAACAAGAGGGGGGGAAAAGCTGATAAATCATAAGGCAAGGGAATTTCACCAAAAAGTACAACTCTTTGCTGTTATTACATGAGGTGAAGCACCTGTATTTGATAGTGTCTGCTATTTGCCAAATTGATTCAACTCTTCTGCTGGCTCCTCTCTGCAGATGCTTCCCCCAGAGCTGCAGGGCAATGAATGCCCTAGTGACTCTACAAAGGACTGACCCAGCAATGACGATAGGTACTTCCACTCAGTGTACCAGGGTAAAGTTTGCTAAACTGCGCATTCAGCTAGGGAAACCAATTTGCTGGAGCAATTAGGAAGTGAATTAGACTAGACATAGAGAAATATTTCCGTTTCTTTGTATATGCATTTGTGTGCATGACTGCCCTCAAGTATAGGGGTCCTTTGATTCTCCACACTAGCGGATGTTGCACTAACCTGAAAGCTTAAGAGGCCCTAGTCAACTGGAAGAGGACAGTTTGATTAGACAAAGCCTATGTCTGAAGAGCTATGGCAACAGGACAGAAAGGGAGATTCTAAAAGTAATTATTCACATTACAGCATTTTTTAAGACATCCCCTACCACTAGACACTTCACAGGCACACGTTGTGAAACAATCCTCCCTCAGAGTTTGTCATCTGAACAAATATAAAAGGCAGAGGCAAGAAAGAAAAGTAGATGTACAGAGCAGACCAGCAACTTGCTCAAGTCACCTAACAAGTTGATAGCCAAGAGACAGAAACAAAACTTTTAAAGTGATGGTATATTAGTCAGACAACTAGAAACAAACTAGACAAATTTAAGCTATCATTTGCTACTGAGACATGCTTTAGGCCATGTGAGCAACCCTTGATGTATGTCTGGCCAGATTAAGTCAACTTAAACTACAAGTGAAAAAATGAAACTACAACTTACAGGGAGATGAAGTCAAATCACTAATAGAAACACAGACTGACTCTGATGGACAAGTACTACACATGCAAGATAATGCAGACTGACTGAATACTACAGAAAGTGTCAGTGTTATCACATAAAACAGAGCTATATAATCCACACAAAACTCTGACATAAATCCAAAATGCCATCACAAACTATTGTATTCATTCATGAAGGTACACCTCTTTTTTTTTTTTTTTTTTCTTTTTTTATAAAAAATTAAAACCTCCCTCTCTTTTATTCATTCAGAAAGGTCCCCCTCTTTTTTTTTTTTTTTTTCCTTTTTTAGTAGAAGATACAAACTCCCTCCCATGATATTCCTTCCAGACCTTACTTACAAGACAAACAGGAGAGTAAGATGGTTTTCAGGAAAAGTCTTTGAGGAAATTAGACTGAATAGTCACCTGACAGTGACCTACTAACAAAACCACACAGATGATATGATTGTCATATTGATGGAGCAGAAATAAGTGCATTTTGTTACCTTTGTATTCAACATCATTAGAATCTGCTGAAATACTCCATCCTATACAAGCGTCTGCAGCACAAGTTACAGACAGTTCAGGGAAGAGAGCTATTAACAAAATTGTGACTCACGGGGAAATAATTGTGGAACTCAAGCTACCTGGGCTAGCACAGAAGATTGCAACTTATGACATTCTGTGATGACCTAATGGCAGACAAATGTTTGATAGCAGCACTTCAGCACAGCAAAGACATTGCAAACAGAAAGAGTGGGAAGTTAGAGCCAGGTAATTTCAAATCAGAATTTTGTTACAGGGAGCACAATGACTTGCTGAAGCCCCTACCAAGTTTAACTAGGCCCACTATCTCAGGTCTAAGACAGAACCCCCAAACTTGCATATGCAGAAACGAACATACAGGTTTATCTAAAGGATAAGCTTCAGCTCAGAGAAGAATCCATTCAGGAAGAGTCTCTGGTTTACGAGCACACATTACATTGGGGAGAGAAAAAACATTCAAGCTTTACAAATTTGCAGAATTGTACTAAATCTTCTGCATTTTGATGGTAAAACAGAAAAACAAATCATGCCTGGACTCTAATGTGGACTTTTGCAGAGCTCTTTTATATTCCTACCACCCAAACATATTTAACATAGTTTAGCATTTCTCTACTTACGAGGCCAAATTTTCCAAGCAGTGAGTGGGAGGTACATGTGTAAATCCTATACTTGTTAACAGTGTTTCTGCACACACCTGCCACGATCCCCTTTGGAAACTGAGCCTGTAATATCCACTCGTGTAGTGGGTCTGCTGTTGGTGTAGATGTGACTTGACGCAAAACATTGCTTCCTATCTCTACAGCTACACCAAGCTTTTTCATTTTCTTTTCCTTGGTTTTTTGGGTTTTGGGTTTTTTTTTTTAATGAGAATATTGTGTTCAGGTCTGTGTAGTAGATCTGCTTGTCAAAATGCAAGACCTGCATTCCATGCATGCTCTGATTTCCAAGGCTATGTGCATAGAAGGGGGCTGGGGACAGAGGAGAGAATAATTTTTCTATTGTTTTGCTAGTACCAAAGTTACTGTATAATGCTGCCTGCTTATCAACCAAAAAAAGGCAATTTCGTATCATGTTTCATTACGCTCAAAATACATAGGTTTTCAATCAAAAGGAGGCATTGGGAATTAAAAATGGGAGCAGCTTCCTTCTCTTTCTATATAATGCACATATAAAGATATGGACAAAAATAGATTGAAAACTTGGAGATATAAAAATAGCAAGCCTAGTAAAGCCACATAACTGGATTAATTCAATTGCTATGACATTACAGGAATAGGCTCTCTGTTTTCAATGAATTGCACCAAGAAGTTGCAGCAGGA
>NW_010400706.1:28086-32509 GCF_000710305.1 Buceros rhinoceros silvestris | reverse complement strand
GCAGGAATCACTGCTCATGTTATAATGCTTAACAGAAGTAGAATCTTAATAGTTATTGTGATTTCATTACAGATTTTTCTGTTGAGAATCCAGCAAAAGTAAAGTTTCAGTTGTCGAGTCCCTTCGCCCTTTTCTTTTGCCCTCTTCTGGCAAATGCATTTTTAGCTGCCATAGCTAGAGTCAGGTGCCTCAAGAGACACCCTCGAAAAAGTCATAGATCATCCTACCAGTATATAAGTATTCCAAAATACAAATTGAATGTAATTATGTCTTATTTAATAAGTTGTTACATCTTTGCTTAGGCAAATAGCTGTGCACACTGTGTATTCAAAACACATCAAAGCTGGAGATGGCTGAAGAAAATTGTAATGATTTATTCCATTGCAAACTGACGGTTTTTCAAAACTCTAGTGTTGTGGAAATATCTTTAACAAAATTTTGATCAAGGGAGATTTCTCTTCTACAGTGGAATTTCTAACAAAAATCTGTACCCCATGATTCTTTATGCTGGGTCATGCCAAGATTTTTTCCAGTCAGCTACACCAGTTAGGGGAGAATGTGTCTCCTTCATTTGTGGAAGGCAAACTGAAGGTCTGTCAACATTCAAAGGCTATTTATAGCCAGATTCCAGTCCAGTTCTCATAAAATTCAGATTTCAATCCATTATCTAGACTGTTCAAGACAGTACAGAATCACAGCACCACCAACTACATGCTTGCTCTGTGAATGACATGCAGAACAGTAGAAAAAAACGTTTATAAGAACAAAGTCTAAAACCACAATATATCTATGGCCTTGGATTTGAAAGCTCATATGAGCAGAGATTTACCATGTTTGCATATATGAGTCAATCAAATAATCCAAACTACAGCCAAAAAATAGACAATGACAGCATCCAACACTACTGTAGTGTTTTTCTCGCTCGTTTCACAGATGAATAAAGGCCTGGACCAGAAACAATAATCAAATTTGGGTATTTGTCAGGGCAAAGTCTGGAGCTTTACCTACACATTTGAAAGAGACCTTCATCACTGGTCTCTTTCAAATTAAATACATCTCACCATACATCACCACAGGAATAATCTCATAGAAAAACTATAAAACACTGAGCAGACAAATAATATGTGAAGATATGTTACAATTTGTTCATTTTATCACTCAATCCTTAGAAGTAAACAATACACTTTAGGCAATAAATACAGTGCCATATGGATAGGGAGAGATAAAAGACTGTCAGGAATATTGCCAAGATTGGTGTTTTTCTACAGAGGATACAGTACCTACAGTGTTGCCAGCATAAAACAGAGACAAGTGAGGACAGAAAACCATGTGGGCAGATTGTAGAAAAACAACAAAAAGAATTCTATACAGAGCTAAAATAAAGAGAGAATGAATGAGATAAATAGAGAGAAAAGAATTAATCCAATAATTACAATCTAATAAGTTATCTAATATTAATTTTTATATCTGAAAAATATTATTCAATATCCAAAACTGCCTTAAAAGTATAACTTTATTTCTTCTATTTGAAACCATTTCTATAATGTGATCAGGAAAAAATAGTTTTGCAAACCACCATTTTTAAATACTTGGCCAACGAGCAGTCCTTTCAAGCTTTTGGCAATGGCAACTGTATTTCTACACTCAGACTGAGTACAGGATAATTGTTAGTCTCGAAGGGTAAAGGGGATCAGTACGGTCACTATAGGTTTTTTGTATGCTTTGCATCTAAGTGCATATTTCTGCTTATTTATACTAAATCTCTTTGGTAACATGACTTAAAATTACTCAATTAAACAACCACGAATAGCTCTTCCATACAAATATGGCCACAATCCAAAATGGAAAGACTGCCTCAGACTCTGTACAATTATTAGCCATCAACCGGACAGGGCTGTGAGTATAAATAGGTGTATTCCTCATATGCTCCACAGAGCTCTTCGTGACCTTTACCAGCCATCACACAACAGGGAAAGACCTCCCTCCCACTTACATTTACATGCATGGTTGTCATGATGCTATTGACACTGAGTATCCACAAACTCACATATTTGCACTATCATGTCACATTTGATTTGCCAATACATACATGATAAAAGCTGAAAAATGGATAGTTATAATTGGATTTCTGTAGTCCACACTGAGATGCTCAAAGAGGTAACAAGGACTTCAAACAGTTAAGTACCTAGACATTCCCATTTTCATCTAGAAACACCTGGCCATTAGAATAAACACATGCAGTGTTGTTTCTTGCAGTTTGTATCTCAGGGCCTGTTTCTGTCAACTTACTTATGAAAGTGCTCCTGTCTACTTTTTTATTTCACATTGACTCTGATTTTGTAGAAATTATTCCTTTCCTCCTTCCTCTCCCCAGCCCCTCACAAAACTAACAATATAAGCCAGAGGTTCTGGGGCAAAGCAAAAACTCAAATGCCACTCATGGTCCAGAAAATATCTTCAGACTATTCCTGAATAACTCATTAGACTGCACCGTGCCTCTGTGCATGTCAGTATTTCCTGTGCTTACCGATTTCAAGGATACAGATCTCACAATATGGGGTGCTGAGAAAAAGGAAGAATCGTAGGTTACAGGTGAAACCATATTTGCTGAGGGCTGCTATGTCAGATCTGTTTGTACAAATCATTTAAAGGGAAGATATCAGCCCTTGGGACTCTAATCAGGCCCTCTCCAAGGCACTGAATGACTCCTTGAAAGTGCTGAGCACTGTCAGCCTGTAAACTGAGGACACATGGCACCTTCCATCACCTGTAGTAAGTCTGTCTGCAAGGTCAACTCAATTTGCAAATGGCTATTACTGTCTAAGAAACTATTCATCCCAACTTCTCTTAGGACATGTCTGCTGGCAGGATGAGACACAGGACCTCTTCGTTTACTTTAGTAAGTCAAGTTAGCTTTAACCACTGAGGAAGAGAATTTAGCTAAGCTGGATGACTTTACACTGAAGCAGATGATGACCACACGCATTCTGTTCCACCTGCAGGAATTCTAAGTCAGAAACCTCCAGCAGAGACACAGCTGCAGGGAAAGCACGGGGAAGGAAGCAGAGAGGAGAAAATGACAGGAACGTCTCCAACCTCTCCAGCTAGAAGACAATATCTGGCTATACCTTTAGGTTCTCAGAAGAAAAACAATGTCTCAGTCGTTGTACAAGGCAGAATGAATCTTAGCATTTAATAGTTCAAATGCTTATGGAAAAGATTGTCAGAAAATTATTCGGTATCTTTTTTAACATAGCTTAAAAAGATAAGCATAATTAAACACTTCATTGTATTCCTTATTCTCATTGATTTAGTATTCAACTTGGAAAATTCTGCCTTACATAAAGAAAATAGGAGTCAGATTAATTAGACTCACTGTTTGTGGTCAGTTGCTGTTCTATAAATATTTGTTTAAAGGTTTTTGTTGTTTTGGGGTTTTTTAGTTCTACAAATAAAAAGCCTTGCTTACAACTCTCCATGAAATATCAAAATATCTTTGTCTTAAGAATCTGCTGGAGTTGAGCATTCAGGTTCTGAGCATTTCCAGCATTATCAGGTTAGAACAGAACAAACAGACTAAAGTCTGACATCAGCACTCTTCCCAGCAGGATACACTACTTTTTTCATTAGAATCTTTGAGCTTGAGATCAGACACAGGGAAAGATTAAAACAAATATGAATTTAATCAAGGGATTCTACTTGCCTGGTGTGGGAACAGGAACATGCTGACATAAATAGAGGACGAAGCACTAGGGCGTCTGAACCAAATCAAAGAAGGCTTGCTTACCACTAACTGCTCAGATGATCCATATCATAACAACAAAAAGAAAAACAATTATTTATTCTTTTTGATGTTGCTGCTCAGAAGTAACTTCCTTTTTGAAGAGAGCAGGGTCAAAGCCAAGTTATTGTTTTTGCTTGAAACTTTGTCAGTGAGGGACTAAAAGTTATTAGGTATGACTGACTTTGGGGATTTACGTGGGAAAGTTAGAGATGTTCATTTCTTGTGGGTAATAACTTGGGGAAAAAAGTTAACTGTAAAATGAACTGAGATGTCAACATTGTTATGGAAAACCAGATCATTAATAAAAAAGTAAAGCAGATAATGCATTGAAGCCCCCTAAAATAGATGGTACCCAGCCAGCTCTCAGCCTGAGCTAATGGCCAAAATCAAGCCTAGATACTACATAATGCTGAGAAGGTCCTGCAGTCAGAGATAAGCATGCTCAGCATTTGCAAAGCAGTGGGCACACAGAACACTCGGATTTTTTTTCTAGTGCACTGCAGATTTAATAAATGGTCATCAATGTCTCTTGATATAATAGCCATTGCAATTAACAAAACCAATTAGAAGGACAAAGTCAAATGGAATAGGCAAAATAAAGTATCTGCAAGAAGGCAGATCTGGTGATTTGAAAGAGTG
>NW_010400706.1:23506-27950 GCF_000710305.1 Buceros rhinoceros silvestris | reverse complement strand
GTTTTCCACTATTTAAGATTCAGTAAGACTGTTGTCAACCTTATAAAATACACAAAGACAAATGATGTCCAGAAGAGTATGTATGTTAAATTTACATTCAGAAATAAACTGAGGAGTTTACATTTGCATAACATACAAACATTGGTGTTCATAACATGCTTGTTAAGTATACAAGCTTACTGCCCCCATTTTACAGATAAGGAAAGTGACGTTAATTTTCCAAGTGGGAAAAGAATCCACAGAGTGCTTGGAGCTCAGCTGGCAACACAATAATTTTGCCTTATAGCCACAAAATTATGTAGCACTGATATTCCAGAGAAAGAAACCCAAAATATGAACTCCAAATAAGTGCAACTGCAGGTTCTTAGCAATTCACACACCATGTAACTTGTCTCATTTTACTTGCAATTCACATCAGATATTTGGAGCTTGACGTACATAACCTCCGATAGCTACAACAGGCCAGCCCTCCTCCCAGTCCCACATTTCAGAAAGGCACAGAGCAGGTGCAGAACTATATGTGTACTTTTTCGTAAAGTGAGACTGAAGTAATAATGTTTTAAATTAAAATCTGGTTGCATTTACTAAGCTGCAAATTCAATTACAAGGGGATCTCACACCAAAATGGAAACTCAGCTTACAACCTGAGTTCACGTGGAACCAAGCCACAAACCCCGTGGGGTACACTAACCCCAAATTCAGTCATGTTCAAAAACAGATCACAGCTTTTCTGGGCAGGCAATAGTGGAGCTGAGGCTAGAAGTCCAACACGAGATATCAGTAGTGAGGCAGCAAAGATACTTTGAGAGTGAAATGTTTCTTATTCTGTATAAGAATAAAAAGAAAATCTGCATTTATTTCACACAGGAGAGGCTGGAATCCATGCGACACACAGTCCCTAGCAGCAAACTCAAGCCAGCTTGCTCCGTGGCAAGTATACATTTATCAAAACACATCCTAGGAAGTGCACTGATCTTTATACAGTGTTTCCCAACTAATTAATTAATGAACCTATAAATATTAAACAGGGCAATTTCACAACCCTAGAGCAAAACATCAAAAATGGTATCTTAGAAAACCGTGAAGACTTTTGAGACAAAAAGAGTTGACAAACAAAATATGCACGAAGCTGACAAGAAAACTGTAGGGTCTTGGCAACAGACCTGGTGAGAGAAAGAAGGTGCTTCGGAGGCATATTTCTAGACAAAATTTCCATTAGCTTGGTTCCCATGAGGAGAAAGAGAGGCAAGACCACAAAATACAGAGAGAGAAAAGTAAAAACCAGACCTGAAGAAATTGCCTAATATCATAATAAACAAGGTCAATGAATGCCTCAGACACCAAGAGACTAGGGTGTTTGCAGCATTTAGGAGGAAAGAGCAAATATGAAGAGCAACAAAACTTGCAAGTAACAGAAACTGGAAGCTTTTTATCAGGAATAGGAAAGACAGTTGAAATTCAGTCAGGATTCCTGTTTGATATGGGCCAAACCTAAGTATATCCTAGCGGTAACACTGTGCAACATAGACCTTCTTTTTCTGTCTAAAGATAGTGAAGGCAGATGCCTCTGCATCCGCCTTTCCAGTAAAAAAATCCCCTCTGTGTTCCCCACACCTGATTTCCCTCTTTACTCCAGCAGGAGGGATATTGTACTGGTGATGAGAGCACAAACCACAACAGAGCAGCTAAATCAGAAAAAAAAACCCTGAGACAACTGATGGGAATATACCGGGGTAAAAAAGGAAAAAAAGATCAATATTCAACCCCAAGAAGCTACATGTCAGCAAAGCAGACCAAAACTATTTTTAAAAAGCAGAGTTAAGAGACAGTGAGAAAGGACAAGAATCACACTGATGCATCTGATTTAGTTCAAAGTAGAAATACAGAGGTAAAACAAACAATTATTTTTAAGAAGGTACTTTCTAAAACTCAGTCTCATTTTCAGTGTCTAAAACATAGCCTTCGTAAACACATCGGCAATTTTTGAAAAGTGGGCCAAAGACCTGTCATATGAACCAGACCACTATACCAAGTCTGGCACTACTAACAAAGAAACAATCCCTTGATTGTCCCACACATATGATTTAGGAGACTTAAACACATTATCCAGTCAAAATGTTTGATTTTTGACATATCCAATGCCATTAAGAATGTTACAGACTGTAGCAGAGTCCAGATAAGTTTTTGAATTACCATTCGCATTGTATAAGGAAAATGTGGGTCCTTACTCAGCTAACTGACGGATCAACAGCTGGATTTGGCAGATTCCATTTCACCTCCGCAAAGAATGAGAGCAAATGAAACCACAAACCAACAAACAACCAATGACATGACCTGGTCAGCTCTTAGCCAGTGCAGACAGTCATATGATGAGTATTTGACAATAATAACAGTGTCTGAATCAAGATGCCTGGGAAGACTACAGTGTTTACCAAAAGCAGCAGTCCTTCGGGTGTGACCCAAAAGGAGGGTTAATTTCAGTGACTTTAGTCATCACATTTGATGTACCTGCGTGTACTTCGGAACAGAGTGCACCAAAACCACTTTGGATGCAAGACTGCCTGGAGTTGGTACATCCACATGATAAAACACAGCACTGCATAGAGATGCCCTGCCCTGATTCCAAAAGCTTTTGGGCTGTGGACACAGAATGATGACTGAACCAACACACCTCGCTGCTCAGTAAAGCAAATTCACTCAGACTTAGGTCACCCAAACACAGCTATAATTACTCCTGACTATACAACTAGCACAACTGGTTTGCACCACAACTGGTGCTTTCTGGGATTTCTGCACTGTGCTCCACTGTACACCACAGACATTCCAGTAGTTTGTCCAAACTTCACCTCATGACTGATTATTACAACTTAGAGCTTAACTTACACAGTCTGAGAACATCGCAGTCACTGGTGATTCACAGAACTGAATTTCTGACATCTGTTCTTCAGCTGGAAGCTCCTGAGCACGAACCAGCACTTCTGTAACACCAAGATCAGATGTTCCTGTTTAGAGAACACAGGACCAAAAATCATCCTGGCAAAAAATTTCATGATGCCATTTTTATTTCCAGCCTCCCTTGAGGATTCCCCATGTTCCTCATTTAAGTCTCAACACAGGGAACATACTCATTTCCATCTCTCCAGCAGAACAGAATACAAAGTCCATAGTTTTTGCTTTTGGACTCTGAGCTGCAACAACACTCAATAGGAAACACATCTCCACAACAGCAGAAGGCAAAGGAAGGGGTGAGAGAAACACAGACACTTGGGATCCCTATCCCTCTCTTTTAAAAAGTGCAACTAGCCACCTTACTGCAGCACTGCCCTTGAACAAGGAACACAGCCCATGTTGGAGATCCCTGAGCTGGTCCTGTACGACTTGCTGGATCTATACGGTACAATCCTGTACAAACATAATAACTTAGATTCCCAAAACAATGTAGCTGCCTTAGCAGGATCCTGCAGCCTGAATGCAAGACCCTGCTAATGTACCTGTTCTCAGCATCGGAGATCTCCATCCCTCCTTAGCATAGGTAGTAGATATTTTAAAGGAAGAGTCACATGAATCCAGAATGGAACTATTATACTTGCTGACATAGAGGGCTGAGAATGAAGCAGAGGAAACATTAACTGAAGGAGGCAAAGCAAAATTAGAGAGAATGTCTCTAAGGCAAAAGCTCCAAAGAGGTAGTAACTTCTTTTGGTTCACTTCCACACAACTGTTTGTTGAATCCAGCTGGCCTAGAATTGGCAAAATAGATTAGTGATACACAGTTATATAACTGCAAACTGCACTCTCATCAAGGATTTGTATTTCTGTATCTACACTAAGTACTAAAGATCTACTGTAAAGGATTGCAGAAGTCAAACATTCACAGATAGGAAATGCCAACAGAAAAGATGCTTGTGCAATTCTGAGTCAAACTACTATGCTTTATGGCACAAGCTTTGATTACATGATTAAAAGTTCTGAGGATGCCTGACTCTTTCAGTGCACATTATGAAAGTTGTTGGCTTACTTCAATAAGGATTAAATTATTTATTATATAGTTCCAAACCTTCCTGAGCATTGCCATCTAGCTCCTCACAACACTGCCTCTGTGTGATGCTCACTACAGTAATTGTTTCACAAACAATAACGTCTTCCTAATAAGACATTGAGTCATAACATGGGAATAGCAGAAAATGCCCAGAAGCCGTGCATTCTTAGAACTGAAATGCCAGTCTCAAATCAGTAAAAGTCAATAACTGAGGTAAGATTAAGAGGTAGGCAAAGCATGGTAATTGGTTATAGAAGAGGAGTCTTAAAAACTTACAGACTGATAGACTTTACATGCTCCAGAGGTTGCTGCTTCCTTAGTTTCTTAAGTCATCCTTCTCATAAAAGAGCATATTTTTCTGCTTTGACTGGATGAACTGAAGTTCATGGTAAGAGAAATGTAGAT
>NW_010400706.1:8506-18506 GCF_000710305.1 Buceros rhinoceros silvestris | reverse complement strand
GCACAGTAAAGACGACAGCAGAATTAGACTGGCTTTTGCTAGAGTTACTCTAATGGGCCCAATTAAAAACATTACTAAAGTCACCTGGCATTATCTGTATTGTGCGCCACAAAATGAGATACAAGCCATTTAGTGGACACTTACTTTTGCTGCTGCTCCATGCTGGAGCCCTGTACACGACATCTTTGCTACTACTGCTACTGAAGATTAAAGCTAGCTCAAGTATACATATCTGGGTGACAAAGGCACCTCAATTTTGATATGCTGATACGGGCTAAATCTCATGTTCCTAAGCAATATAGGCATTAACAGGTGTAAATGTTTCACTGAGAATCACTGGGACTGGGACGTGTGGGCAGTTTACAAAATTTTTGTCCAAACAACCAGTCCGCATTTCCAGTTGCCTTAGACACTACATATTGCTTTACTGAACCTGTCCTACCTCTTTGTTAAAGTAACCACAGGAGTAGTGGTTGTATATACTCAGAAGTTTCAAAAATAGCTAAATATTCCCTCTATTAACATCACCCTTGGTAGAGTTATTTTTATGTCACAATATATGAAACTTCAGAAAGCAGAAATGTATTTAGCATGTTAATACACCAGAATTTTCAAATTCTCTCCCTCAATTAAGAAAGCTGATACTGAAAATCTTTATACAATGCATATTATTCTAACTTGTACTGCATACAGTATATGTCACAAACAATAATGCAATTAAGTCTTACTTCTTTGTAGTGGCACTTAGGGACTATTTGGATTAAATATAAACTTCCTAATCACCACTTCAGCGAAAAGATTTAGCCACTGTTTTGACATGGTAGAGCATATCACAAAGTATCTCGATCCTCACTCACTAGATTTACACAGCAATGTCTTGGGTAAGCAATCACAATACACAGACATCTGTTATCTTTCTTATTCAGACAGCTCCAGAGGGAAATATTATTATACAGTGAGATTTTCAAAGGTAGAAAGGGAGTGAAGTATTCCTTTAATACTGATTTTCAGTCAGATGTCTAACTGCTCTTTGTAGCTTCAGAAATTCTCTCATACATATGGTATTTTACAAAACAATGAAACATCCTCATCCGAGACGCTGACCCGTTCTGGCCAGTGTCAACAAAGATAACACACATCAGAGGGTTCAACAGTGTAATAATAGGGTCAAGGACAGAGGTAAAAAAAGAAATAAAGGGATGACTAGGAATTTGTCTTCAAAAGGAAAGAAAAATGGGCTAACATGACAAGTATTTTAAAGTAACATGGAATGTAACTCAGACACTGCTTTCTACCCTCTTCTTTAAACAAAAACATTGTCTCACCCAGTGAAATGGAAAGGCAACACACCTAAATTTCCCAAAGGCCATACTTTCTCCACAAGAGTAAATGGATCAATACTTATCCCTGACAGTAAGAAATTGAAACTTGGAACCAAAGACAGTAACATTATTTCATGGAAGTAAATATGTAATTATTTTTTTTAGTACCACTGTAGCAACCATACATTATGATTTCAATAATCAAGGAGCTTCAACTTTCTGTACCTTTTGTAACTTGTCTGCAAAACCTTACACCCTACAGACACATCTTTAATACCATTTCTGTAAACATACCCAACATTGCTTTAAACTAGTTAGTTTGAAAGCAGATAATCTACCAGCACAAAGCACAGTATAAGTTAACCATGAAAATATTTACCCTGAACTTCAGCAGGTGCTACAGCGTCCTGTGAGTTCTGTGATGGGATTAATGTCCCAGGGCCACCAACTTGGACATATCCACACCACAACAAAGTCTCTACATACTAGTCATTATAACAATCAATGACGACTGTATAACACTACTTTGCACCTTATCATATTTTTATCGTTTTGTAGTTATTACAAGAGAGCTTTTAGCAGAATTCTAGAACTGAAGGAGGAAAATTTCTAGATGTTTACAGGGCATATATATCCCCTAATCATAAGGTAGCTTGGAAGAAATCATAAAGGTTACATCAGAGTTACTTAGTCTCCTTACTATGTATCAAATAACAAGTTTGGCTGATGAAGGTGGGAGATACAGACATAAAGCACTTCAACTGCTGTAAGATCTTTGATGAATAACTGCTCTCAATTTCAATTAATAATTAGTAAGAAAAAAACTGAATTGTTAAGACAAGATGAATCTGTGGTCAGTGGTGTCTCATGTTTTCAACAGTGACAAAGAAAAAAAAATTTGAGAAAGTTTGCACGTAATGATTGATGGAGAGCTGAATCATAGCAAGAACAGGTCATTTATATACAATCAAAGAACAGATACAAAGAAAGCCAAATGTGAGACCATTTATCTGTGGACAAATATAGAAGGTCATATAGCATGAAGTATTCTGGAAAGTAGTAACTCTGAAAAGAATCTTAGGGTCATAGCCAGTAGCAGATAGATAACTTAATATGCACAGGCTCCCCATGTCACCCCGTGCCTACAAGAACTACTGAGACAGCTCTTCTGATGCATAAGCAAGGAATAATGAGGTAACCTCATTTATTTTTTTAGATCACCACTGAAATGCAGATCTTGAGGACCTCTTTTTCAAAATATTGACACGTCTCTTTTTTTTTTTTCCCTCCAGAGGACAGCTAAGTGTCCTTTCTTTTGAAACAAGCAAACGAAGTCTCCGTACAAAAGAATAGTGCTTTCAGGAGAAGTACATGAGAATACATGCTCAAAAGCATTGTAGAACTCTGTCTTTTTGGCTGTTTCTTGAAACAAAAGTAACAAACATGCTTTTACAAGTAAAGTCAGTACAGCAGAAGGTAGGACGTGCTTTCTTTCAGTGAGAGCAAAATAATTGAATCAATTTATTTATCATCTCTTCAGCACAGAACAAAGAAGTGTAACAGTTTGCTGGGAGGTCACAGAACACCTGATACATCTATAGAGAATCCTGTTGGGCAGAGTGTTTACTACTATATACAGATCTAGAGGGTTCCCTGTTGTCAGGCAGATTGTTGTTGAGAATTTTAGGATGCTTAGAGTAGTTAATTAAAGAGAAGCGCTGGGAGCATTGCGAGGCTATAAATTCCTCCCTCATAGCTTGTGGGGCTCAGTGCTGGAACTTTCCATATGTCTGTTTTTAACTGGCATAAACTTGTTTTGACCTTAATCAGCATTTTAGACTTAGATTTCACAGGGAGGAGAGAGAGAGAGAGAGAGAGAGAAAAGGGAGGGAGAAGTTATTAGTCAAAGAGTCTTGCTTTAAGACATGTAACGGGAAAATCAGCACTCCTGATTAATCCACTGCTTTGTTAAAAGATTCAAACCAAAGATAACATGGATTTTATAATCTAACTGTTCTACAGGAACATAAATTCATACACATTTTGCAATCAAACTAGCAAGCACTTGAAGAACAGGTTTGTTGTATCTTTAGGTATCAAATATCATAAAACACATAAATTAACGAGTCTGTAGATTATTAAATGACAGTTGAGATGCCAGCTTTCCTTTTTTTATCATGGAAGATATTCCCAGGATCTGTGACATCTGTGGTGGCTAATCCCCTCTAGAGAAACTGACATTAAAAGGAATTCACACTGTGGTAAAGCCATCCACCATTACAATGTTAGCTATGGGTTTCCAAAGCTCTGCTGGATTTTAGGCTGCGGAGCAGAACATAAGTGAAAAATGACAAGCTTGGTTTCCACATTTGCATTGCAAACAGTAGCTTTATAAACTGTGACTTTGAACTGCCTCACTGTGGTGAAAATTTCCGGTATCTTTCACAGGAAAAAAAAAAAAAAAAAAAAAAGAGATTTCTAAACCTAATGTTCTATTCTGGGGGGGTGAAAATTTCCGGTATCTTTCAAAGGAAAAAAAAAAAAAAAAAAAAAAGAGATTTCTATACACTATGTTCTCATCTGGTGTCCTGTCCCAAATGCCTTGCATCTTTCAAGAAATATTTCTTTCTAATTGCTACCCACATGATTTTCAGCACATGAATTAAATGAATTAAATTAAACGAATTAAATTAATTAGATTTTTTTAAATCTGACAAAAATGGGAAGAGATCACTGCAAAACATCACTGAAATCTCTCCAAACAAGTTGTGTAGTTGACAAATTTATACATTATTCACTACCTTCCAGAGAAAAAAATTACTAAGAACAAGGAATGAATAATTCTACTTCCTGCACCACTTCGTCCCAGGTAGTTAAGAAGTATGGTTTTGCTTCCATTTGAAATTCATGCTTTGCTGGTCTTCCATTCCCGACCTCATTCCTGTTCTTGTCTCCTCTCATAAAACTCTCCAATTTAACTATTTTAATTTCATTTCTGATAATGACATTATCATGATTTTTCTTTTTCTATCTTGTACTTTTGGGTTGCAAATCTTAAACCTCTGCATCATCTCATTCTGACTTCATCAGATCCTTGCTGTACTATAAGCCTTCCATTACACACTAGCTCAAAGAGCGACTCTTCCTTTTGGATAAATGGTTCAGGCTGTTCAATGATTACATCATCATTCTCCAAGAAATACAACCTATAAAACTATTTTCTAGTATCACACATCCAAGGAGAAGAAACCCAGAAACTAGCAGATCACCTGATAAAAGAGCACTGTTTAAACTGCCACTTCACTTGCCATTGCTTCACGTCAGCTGTAAACAGCCACCTGCTTGTAAGGAGCTGGGGTAGCAGTTGTAAACAAGCAACTATATGGGACAGACACTGAAGAAAACAGGCAAGCGCCCCTGAACAAACTGTGCCGGTAAAACCAGAACCCAAGTGAATCTGCATTCAGCATTTGCCTCTGCTAAAAAGATTTCCAACAGGAAGCTATTTCCGCTCCATCACCTTTAGAAATAAAACTCCTAAAAGGGACATGACCTTTAAACACTTAATACAAGGAACTGTAGGGTTCAAGCTCATTTACAGCCCAGGACTGTCTTTATAGTGGTATGGCAGTAACTCCACACATAAAAACATCCAAAATACTTCATTTCTAAAGCATTAATCATACTTTCCACTAGCCTTGAAACACAGCATGCTTTCTTCCAAAATAGCATCCCCAAAGTAATACTACGTATTTTTACTTTGCTGCTACGATGAGATTAGTAATTACTGACTATGCACATAGTTTCCACTTTAGTCAAAATTACTCTTTTAAAAAAAGCATTTTATACTAGCTTATGTTATAGTAAATAATAATGAGAATGATAAATAAATAAATTAGATCTTCCTATAGCCTAAGAACTTTCTATAGCATAATATTTACCACTCATATATAGTTAAATCATCCATTATGTTTATCTAAACTGCAACTCAGACATATCATCATATATCCATATCCCACTAGACCTTTATTCTTACCTTCAATACATCAAATAATCTTTCAATGACTGCTCCATCGTGCACTGTATAGTATCCATGATAAAAGCATAATTAATTAGCGCTGGAGAGAAGAAACTTCATCAAAAAGCCAAAAATAATTACATAATTAAAATAAAAGTTCCAGTTACATCAGAAGAATCATATTTAAAGAAAGGGTGACATATGTCATCCTAAAAGAATATAAACAATGTAAATAAAACATTGACATAATGTTTTCCCCCAGAATCATCTAGGAAAGGAGACATCTTGTTATTGGGTGGTAAACATTGTGACACCCTCAGAATTAGGGCTCAATCCTAGCCACCTCTTTTTCTGCAGTCCCAGATACTATCTACTTCCACAATATTCTGTCCCCTCACCCTGAACTGATTAAGCTCTATAAAAGCAAAATGAACATAATCAACGCTCCTCAGAAAAGAGCAGATCTGTTGAGCACAGTGACTGTCACAGTGACCCGGTGATCCCTGAAAGCACGTGTCTCACTGCACATAAACACAAGAGCAATCCCATGCAGCACTACAGGTTCCATCTGCTCCCTGTGTTTCATTTATTTTTAATCCAGGCACATGATAGATCACACTAATAACACTAATCTAGGAACAAATGAAACCGTGAGATGGAAAATTTTCCTGAATTTTAAAAGCTTTAGCTTTCTAATGGGAGCTGATATAAATCACATTTTGAGTCACTTGAAAATATGATTAGATAAAGGCACAGGAAACTATTCTGAGCCATACCATCACCAAAATATAAAAAAATTGTGGCTATAATACCGAGCACAATGAAGCCTTGACCTCTACAGCAACAACGCCAGACAGACAACCTTACAATGTCTCATATTCTAATATTAATCAAAACAAAAGATTAGGTCTAAGGTTATCAAAATCCATAAAAAAGCAGTAACAGTTGTCACATGAACATGAAATCCAACAAGCTGATAATATAAGTCTGATAATCACAAAGTATAAGAAAGTGTTTATTCTAGGTGATGGTGGCAATATTTTTTCTGAGTGATAGGTACAGATACAGTACGACAAAGTAGATACTGCTAAGCAAATGTGTATTCGATTGTGGAACTAAGCCAGTGAAATAGAGAACTTCAGTTCCAGTTCCACATATAAGTAGTAGTTCCTGTATTATCAAATCTGAAATCATGTCAAAAATCCTTGCATTTAAATCGAAATCTCAATTCTATGCAGCACTGCTGGCAAATCAATCCTGACCTAAAAGCTGAATAATCTGAATAATATGCTCCAATAAAACGAGTCAAAAAGGATGCAGCAGAACATTGACACATTCCAAGTGGTACAAGCCATACACAAAAGCCTTCTAGCTGTCTTCCCAAGGTGTCCAGGTGCATGAAACAGCCATGTCTTTAAGCTCTTCAATGGCTTAATGGCTAAAATGTTATACTGAACATCGGGCAGCTCCCTAGGAATGGGATTTGATCTACTGGTAGTCTTCTAAATTGTCTTCAGGCTAGGAGGTACAGTAGTCACATGCCATTACAAGAGCAAATTAATGGCCATTTTTTCCTGATAACAGCTGAACAAGGTAGCCACCATTCCCAGCACAGCTTCTGCAGCCCTAAAGTTCTAGAAGGCAGGCCAGGTGGGCTGAGGTTTTCCTTCGGGTCTGAATGCTAAAACCAGCCTAAAGATTTTTGGCAGACTCACAGGCAACTATATAAAGACAACCTGAAGAAGCGAAGGGCAGGGGGGGAGTAGGCAGCAGGAAAGTTAAGGACAGAGGAAGAGAGGCACAGTAATACATCCTTGAGAGAAAGACAAGAGAGCAAGTGCACTTTCTAAAATAAAGGGCTAGGAATTATCAGCCAAGAAATTATTTGCTGCCATTTGATCACAACCAAGCAGTCCTATATGTATTGTCTGTGAAGAACGAACTGCTTTTATGTATCTCTCCACATACATACTTCTTAACAGAAACAACCTGCAAAACTCTAAACAAGTAATAAAGCTCTTACGCTATTAATATTCTGCATTTATGAAATACCAGTTGTCATAAAGAACACTCAGTGTACCAGGCAGTCTCAGAGAACCGTAAAATGTTCAGCAAGTAGTTGTGTGATTAGTAAAAGACATGAAATATAAATCTACATTTGGCTAAACAGGGAAGAAAGAATAAAACCAAATTTGCTACCGGCGTAAGAAACTCCTACATGTGTTTTGGATGAAGTTCATCCTAAGCACCCACACAGATATACTTGTTCTAATATATCAACAATCCACCTTTATTGTAGTAGATGTATCTATATTTATAATATATATGTGTGTAATAGCTCTCTATCTAAACATATATGTATATATACTATATATGTAAATCTCTCTATATTTAGATAATTTATTTTAAAAGAGCAATGTGATCTGTCATTGCACCTGCAGTGGATGTAACACAATTCACAGAGAGGTCCCTTTAGCACTTTTCTTCAGGAAAATTATTTTATCCAAAAGATATAATACGCTCACTCTAATAATTCAGATATTTTAGTGATTACTCACTAGCAACAGAACTCTCCAGAACTCCCCTTTCCACGCCAATACTGACTAATCTTCCCTCCTGTGCCTTTACACCACATTGAGCCCTGAACAATGACCTGATCAGAAAAATCCTAGTTTGGCGGATATCCTTATAACCTCTGCATCATGCAGTGCTTGGAAGATCTGCAGCCGCTCCTGAAAACTGCAGTGTTATCTTGCATTTAGTTACACTGCATGAGTATTCTGTACCCTTAGGGAACCATATTCCCCGGGTCAAACGAGATCCATCACTTCGAGTTACACTGACCAGCAGAGCTCTACATAGGCAGTCCTCATTAATAAATACCCTTCCGCCCAAAAGAGAATCAGTGGGACTAACCTGAGAAGAGAGGCTGACGTTACTCAGAAGTATTAACTAGAATCTGTGTTAAACTTAAAAACGAACACAACAACCCAAAGGTCCAATACAGCTGTCAACAGCTTTCCCTTTGTGTTTCCTCTACAGGAGGAATCAAAACTGAAGTGCAACCAGGAAACCAACATAATAGCATGAACCGAAGTTTCTTTCGTCTAGAATGACCCAAAATGCCCTCCTGGAAAAAAAAAAAAAGGGAAAGAAAAAAAAGAAAGAGCTTGCCTTCCCACACTACTGCTAAATCTCTGGGTTAAAAATCCATGCAAATCTTATGCAATGAAGAAATGTGATGAAAATGAAATTAATGCACTTTTGTACGTTTGAGGATTTGGAAGAATCCCCTTTTCTTTTGAACATATAAAATGAAAAGATCCACAACACCCAGAAGGCTGTGAATAATTATTTTTACTAACAGGACTGCCAGAAATTTTTAAACACTTACTAAGCACAAGATTTCAAGATTAAAAAAAATTAACTTTTAAGTTTTTTCCCCAGATTCCTTTCCTCAACAGACTTCACATAAAGAACTTATTTCAATTTTCCCCTCTATTAAAAATAAATCACATTAATAAAGCCAAAGAGGAGGCATTTCTATTCATCTCAATTCTGCAAGGAAGCATATTTATGCAGATGGATCTGGTAGTGAACAGTACCAATCATTCAGAAGCGTGGCTGCAACACTTCAGTTTTGGCCATCCTTGTGAAGTAAACAAGAAGCTTGATTCTGCTCTGTTGACTTACTGATTGCACAGGTGTCACTCAACAAAATACATGTTCATCTTATTTCTTATGACTTTCCAGTACCTGGAGCTCCACATCAGTCAGTGGCAAGTGAAGGCTATGGAACGAAACCTGGAATTATTTATCATGAAAGCCAGCAGAGGGCTCGAATTCTTCTGTCATTTGCACCGAATTAATCCTCACATAACTTCACTTCTACGACAAAATTGAGTTTTAAATTAATCTTGGCTAAAATACTCCAGGAATTGTGCTAACAAATAACTGTAAAATAGTTTTTTTTCCCCCTCGTGGCCTAAGCTAAACTCTTCCAGGGAGGCAGCATTTAACTGTTTATGAACTACAGCATTCCTGGGAAGAAATAACGGTCCTGCGTACTTTGCTCTTCTCTCTTGCTGGTCAGCAAATATTACTATCAACTTCTGATCTCTTGAACATGTCACTGTGGGCTGTGAAATCCCCAACTACCAAGCTTGACATGACAACTTAAGTATTTTTAACCTTTGTTAAACCTGATTTCAGTTCTCATACACAGTAGCCAAGACGGTGGCACTACAAAAACAGAAGCTCATCCTGGCTGCAAAGTGCCTGGAATCTTACACTGACAGAATGAGCTTTTTCCCATTTGCTCCACATACAAGGACATGCGTAGTTGTGGTCCTCCTTCCTAAGCAATTTCTGCTTAAAACCATGCTATTTTCCTCATTTCTTCCCTAGATAAAGTAAGTCTATGAAACAAAATCATTTTAAGTATATTACCCATTGAGTTTCAGTCCTTGAAATGTAAACATGTATTTGCATTCTTATGGTTTCTCAAATGAGTGGTAAATCAGTCGGGTAGAACCGAGATCCTGGCACTTCCTAAGAGCCACAGTTACAGTGATAAGAAATTGATGATCTTGCAGCCTACTGACAAAAACTCTTATTTAAATTACAGTCTCATTGAGGTTTGCTTCTTCTCTCTATTAAG
>NW_010400706.1:0-8418 GCF_000710305.1 Buceros rhinoceros silvestris | reverse complement strand
TAAGTAATACAAATGATACAGAAACATCTTAAAATGGTATCCACCAGTACTTCAGTTAAATATCACCCACTCACTCACAGTGTTTTTTATGTTAACATCTTTAATCATTTTGCACACCATAATAGCGTCTCTGATATTTTGACTTCTGTGTGTTGTTAAAAAGACAAAAAAAATGTATTTTAGTAAGTATTATCATAAAATATTGATTTTAATTTAAACAGAAAAATAAGCAAACTGATTGGTAATCAAAATATTAAAACGAATAAAAACACCACAAACTTTATCTTATTTTATCCTGCAATTCTTCCAAATAATGTTTCTTTATAGCAATAAAAATAAGTATTACAATGTGCTAGATAAGAACCTTTTAGGCTCATTAAATAAACCCAGTGCTATTTTATCTTGAAAAAGCCATCAGACTTGCAAAGAAAATACTCATTAGTAATTTGGAAACCATGTTATGCTACACTTGCATTTAATAAGGTAACAATTTACATTTATGCAGTACCTTTTATCCCAAAGCAATTTACAACTTACAGCCAGAGATTATCACTTCATCTCCAGTGAAACTTGGCAACTGAAGTGTTGCTCTGTACTATAAAGCAAGAATTCTGGTAGGTAACAATAAATACAAGGTTTCATTTGAGTAAGTATGACTTTTATATTTATGCCTCCAATTAAAACAAGCAAAAATGTTAAATCATTTTTCTGAAGTTGCATTGCCCTTTTTATCTAGCATCGCTTGCAAAATGAGAAACAGGTTTTATAAAAAGCAGAAAAACATTTGCAACACCCCCTTATAGATTATCTGAAACAAACACTTCGAGCAATATTGCTGGCCCAGCAAGGACTTTGAAAGTGCCATGTACTGTATGGTTAAAATTTCCTCCTGAACTGCTTCTTACGTATAGCTTTGGCAGCAGTACCTAGGAGTAGTTTGAGATCAGGACCTACATTTAGAAATACCTCTACCTTTCAGATATTTCAATAAACACAAGTTTTAAGAGGAAAAAACACCTACACGAAGCATTCAAAATGTCACAAGATAGGCTTTTCCCAGCAGAATAATCGAATTACCTTAAAAGAAATACAATTTGTGTATTTTCATTTTCTGTTAATTTACTCTCTGGAATACACATTTTCAACTTTCACCCTGCATCAACGAAGATGAAAAATTGCTCCTTAAAAAAAAAAAAAAAAAAAAAAAAAAAAAAAAAAAAAAAAAAGAAAAAAGAAAAAACACTGAAGGAGAGAAGTTATATGACTCAATGTACTATGCCTTGCTATAAGGTTAAATACGATCAGTTTTGATTTTCCAGGAAAATTTGGCATAAGGGTAACTATGACTGAAATTCATGCTTTTCTATCTGGAAAAACAAGGGCATGTAAATGAAATTAAGGACAGAAAATGTAAACCACTGATAAGAAAGAAAACACCTTCTTGCCCAATCCACCTGTGGAACCACCTGCCATAAGACAGGCGGAAAAACAAAACAAAAGCTTAAAAGCTTAAAACTTAAAACAATATTGGATCATTCCACCGTCAGCATGTGAAACAAAGTCCTTCAGAGAAATAAATGTTCAACATCAGGATAAAACCATGCCACCACACATTTCAGTTCCCTAATGCCTTATGTAAACTTTCATAACCAGTTAAGCAATTTTTAGAATTAGTAGTCTCCTTTGGAGACAAGAAGCCTGCAGGAGGGAAAGAAGGGTTTACGAAAACCTACACAAAAAGTCCATTCCAATTCCAAGATCAGAATCTGATTCTTGCCCCCGGGGCCCACGGAGTGCTGTAATTCAGTTAACCTTCTACTAGAGGGGAAAACAAGGAAATCACTGCAACAAGGAGAACCTGATGGTGACAGAATCAGACAGATCATTGATCTGACTGATTGATTTCATTTTACAGGGTACAGAAAAATCCTATGAGAAGTGGCTATATTATTGTTTCCATGTTTTAAATTAATAGAAAGTATAAGTACTAATTGATCATCTACTGTGAAAAGATTTAGAGAAATACATAAAACAGCAATGTGAATACTCTGTCAGAATAAATCATAAAGCATGCATTTCCATACATATCTCGGAGTGAACTCTTCATGCAGTCTGACAAGGCCATTTTGAATTGATCACATCCAGTTCTTCTCAGACACTCATGCATAATCACTTGGTACAACAACATTAATGAGCAACGACATAAGGAATTTAGGTCTAACCAAACAGACTCAAATCTGAACAGTTACACGCTTAAATCCTTAAACTCCTTCCCCATTTCACTTGAGCAAATGAGGTTTTATTTTTCTTTAAAGGTGATGAAAAATATTGATCATATAGTTATCATTTAGTACGCCTTTTTTTTTTTCAGCAAACACTCTCATTAGAAAAGCAGCATAATAAAGAGAAACATAATCAGTACAGTGGAGCCATGCTTCTCTCCACAGATGGCCTCTATCTACCTTCTCATTCCGCATCAGGCTCATTCACGAAGACTTTAGAAGAAATTGCTCAGAGTTCTAGTAAATTGCCTAGCCAGACAAATCTCTCATAGTTTTTATTTAATTTCATTTCCTTTCTGCAACCATCAACATTCCGGTCCCAGCCAATCTTTTCTAAAAACTGAAACTGTAGGCTACTGAGTGGGTTCAGAATTAAAAAAAAAAAGGCAAAAAAAGCAGAAGCTTAAACCAAAAGTTCTCAGAATTTACTACTATGTAGCAATTACTAAGTAGTAATTTCTAAGAGATTCATAGCCTGCAGCAGGTACTTAATACTGGATATTGAAATAGTACTATTTGGTTACATATAATCAACAGTCTAAAGGGTGAGGTGACCCTACAGCACGCTCTGTTTATGTTGTCCTCCTCCAAGTTTTCCTGCAGAGAACAGAACTGTAGAAAATATCACAGGATCTATAAAAGTATGCTACAAATTGTGTGTTCCCCATCCACACTACATCTTTGGTCATCAGTACCACCTGGAAGCTTTGGAAAACATGTACAACATAAGGAGATCAATTATCTGCCACTTGGCTTGTTATGGGAAAGCTAAAAACATTTCAGGGCTAATTTATGTAAAATCTATGGAGTGCTGAAGGTATTCTGGGAGAACATGATTCAAGGTGTCATCTCCCATACCAACAAACACGACAAGCAACAGACCAGCCATCACTGGTGTAGTCTTCTGAAACACAGGAGTATGTTCCATACCAATTTTAAAAGAAAGCCCCTCCTTACAGCTGTTACAGTCAGCACGTGAAGCTGTCGCTTCATCTATACATTCTGGATTATGAGGGGAACATAATAATATGGCAGAGACAAATTCACCTAAGCCAGGTCCTAGTAGGTTAGTAACCACTTGGACACTACCCTGGACGCTTGTTCTTAAAATTAGCAAGTACCTGCTACTTCTTTTAGTACCTGGATTTGGTATTATCATCAAGGACAAGGCTAAACCACATCATCGGTTTAATCTGAAGAGCTCAGGCTTACGTTGTTCTCAAATCTTACTTCATTACTAGGCTATAGGCTAAAAAGCCAAACCAAACTCAAGCCAAATACCAGTCAAAACATCTTTATCTTTAACTTCCTCAATCTGAAAATGAAACTTCGTTGTTATTTTAACGTTTCTGTCAAACAGGAATGGAAGCTTCCTATTTTTTCCTTTGTTTCTTCTTTCCTCCAGAAAAGAAAATTCTGATTACCATTTCAGAATACTAGTTTGAATAAAACTGACATTCCTTAGCAGTCCCCACTTAGCATGGAAGATGTTTACTACTGCTAGAATTTGCAGAGCAGCATTATACTGATTCTTTCACCCTCACTTTCCTCCCTTAACATGAACACCAGTGCACACCGTATTAGTTTTTGTCTCTGCACACACTGCTCTGCAGACCCTGTGGCATTCTGCTGAGCTCAAACATTTCGTACCTGCCTAAAGGAAGTTGGAACTAAAAAGGCGATGGAAGGTGGGGCTTTTCATTCTTATTGCATGGAGGAAAAAAAAAATGGGACCCACCAACCTGATCTTCCACACATGACCGTCCCTTTTGTTATCTCCTGCACCAGTGTACATGTAATTCGGTATCACCACGCAAACTCGCATGTACCTTTGGCCGGTGGAGGCACTCACGGGACAGCGCACTGGACTGTTGGCGCCCGTTACCACTGCTTTCTTGCCACAGCTGGCGCAGTTCAAGCTACCTCCCAAAGCTCTGCAATACCACAGCTTCTCCCACGCTCCTCAGTCAAGTAATAAAATACAAAGAGTTGAGGAGGAGCTGCTGTACCTGTAGTGAATGTGAGGGACATCAGACTCTAGCAGATGAAAAACAAAGTTATTACTAAAGCCACCCACAGGAGGGGGCTGCAGATTCCATGTGCCCCCCTCCACTTTGAAACCATGGATTTTCCACTGAGAACTGGTTCAGGATTTCTGAACCAACTAACAGTCCATTAATAGCTTGAACACAAACAACTTCAGTAAGAGTTGAGTTAAAACCAGACTTATCCTACAAAATATACTCGACTACCTGCTCAGATTAAAGGTCTTTAAAAAGTAACTGTTCACACTAACATCTTGCACTCTGTTTAATCAGATAATAAGCAAATAAAACCGGTCTCTTATGTACATTTGCTTCCCTTGAACAAGACATTTTTCGTTTTTCTTTGCATATTACTCCACCAAGTGGCCTAAAGTTCTTACTCTTTTCTGCTCACTGTTTCCTCTAGAGACATCACATAAAACAAAATAAAATTTAAAAGCTGAACTGTTACCTGATATAAAAAAATTAACTGGACCATAATCTGAGAGAGTCACCCAGACACTTTTATTAAACTTTCTCCTATTATAGCTTACAAGTGCAAATTTAATACAAGAGTAAGTTTTATTATCTGTTTCTCTTACAGCAACTTAAAACTTGGTAGGTAAAGGTTCATCTTGACCTTTATTTGGGTGATACCGTAATGGAGTAGTCTGCTACGAACACTGGCATTTTCATATAGTTCATTAAATTTAAAATATTACATAAGTAATTAAAACGCACACTGCAGAAAAAAAAAATAGGATTTCAAATAAAGTCTGGCCAAGCAACTGAATCAAGGAAATTCAGAACAGGCTTGTAATATCTTAACTGAACAAGCAAAGCTTGTAGGTATTTGAAATGAGCAGGACTACACCGATGAGGTTCAGACTCAGAATCGACACTACATCTCCAAAAAATATTAGGTTGCACCCATCATTTAGAACTAGAGCTCAGACTTTCCATCCTCATTTTCAACGCCCACTCTCAGACTGCTACAAGATGGCACGGAAATCTGCTCCACAGTTAGATAACATTTAGCTCATCATTTAGCCAACACTGAGCTAGAATATTTCTCTCAAAACAACGCATCCCTTAAGCTATCTTACTGACAGAATCTAACCAAGAGTTAAATATTCCTCCACATCTTATTTCAATACAATTACAGCAAATGCCAAGCAGAACTTTGGACCTCGTTGTTTCAAGTGCTACAGAAAAACAGTAGCCAGGTTGCATGCAGCAGTCCCACAGATTTGAGCTAGGCATGCACAGGAGCAGAGATACTCACTCCCCTGCTACATGGCCACCAGGATCACAGAGGGAAGCTTCTGTTCCTTATTTATTTAAGTCCACTCAGTGATAGCTGCTGCTCTAAACAGCTTAGAGTAAGCTTGAAGTAGGGGAATATAACTACTAAGCAAAGTGAACACCACAATCAGATGTAGACTTCAACTATTTCCACTCAGGTACCCAAGTGTGATCTGTGTTGAGAAAGCAATAGCTAAAGGAAAGGAAGCGGAGAGGGAATGAAGATAAAACAGGCAGGGCTGGACCAAGTCACCCCAGGGGACAATACTCTCCACTGAAAAATGGCCTCTGCCAGTAACATCACTGTGCCCTAAGAAAATTACCTGCTGCAGCTGCTAAAGCAGTCTTCAGTTCCAACCCGCTCGCTATTCAGGTTCTCTCTTCTTTTGCTCCAAATTTTCTTTGCTCCACTTCACTAGGGAGAAGAAGGGATGATGGATAAATCCATTTGCCCATCCTCCTCCACTCATGAGGGAAGCTCTGTGGACCCAGCTGAATCCTGTTTAATTTTCCCAACCTGGGCAGCAAGAGCAGACATGAACCAAGGCCCTAAGTGTTTAAATTTCATGCATGTCTAGCAAAAATTTAGCTATTTTAGTTCCGAAGTGTGCAACAAGGTATTTCTTCAAGTGCACAAAATCATCTCAAAAGAGAGTTATTAAAAGAGGTGCCCAAAGGATTTGGACAAGGTCACAGGTATGATACTTACAAAATACAGACTTATACAAATACACACACACACATATCTAACAGCATGATTGATACAACTGCTCTACAGACAATCAGGTAATTACGACTGAATTATGATCTTACTATAAAGTTCATTACAGTCTTAAGGCTTGGGGTAGAAACAGGTATTTGCCTATTATGAGCGATCGAATTAGCATTACTTTTCCTAGACAAGTAAAGAGCCATTTCTTCACCACTAATAATTTACAAGATGTTTCCAGAGGGGATTTACCACCCCCGCAATATGAAGCACTTCAGCGCTAAAGTAAAAAAGAGGATGATGAGATGGTCTATTCAAACTAAGGAAAAACTTCCATCTGCCACACGGAAAATGACAGTCACTTTAATACTCACAGAAACAAGAAAATAGTCATACTGAAGCTTTCATCTAATGAATAACATTTAAAAGTCATATTGATAAGAATACACAAGCCAATAAAATACTGACTACATTCCTTACTTCAGCCACACGTGTTTGGTTAGAAAGGAATGCTAGTGTAAAACACTGGTTTTAAATAAACAACTACGGAAAAACCAATTTATCCCAATGTTTCTGTGTGTTACAGACTACTAACCAAATGCGCTTATGAAAACCTCCCAGTGACTTTAGCATCCCAAGGTTCTGTATGCAAAGCCAATGTGTATCCTAGTTATGTGTGCATGCACTAATAGTTAAGAAAAAGTATCTTTTTCTGATCCAGTGGATTAGAATTATTGAATGAGACAACTACAAAGAGCAGCTCTCAATATTGGCAATATCTCACATTACTTGCTTCAGTATAATGCTCTCAAATTTCATCAAATTCAGGACAAGATTATTCAGGAAATTTCAGAACAACAATTGAACAAATGGTCTTGCCATACAACATTTAATAAACAAAAAATTTTGAAAGTCTGCCAGTCCTCTTGTGGGAATAGAGGATATAGCAACTTTCTTTTTTCATTCTGTAAAACATGCCCTTTAAATATTTACTAGTCTTGTATTTCCTACATGTGGCCACATCCCAAGCCAAAGCCCTCTACCTCTCACTAAAGCATGCTTAAAAAAATTCACTGAATATGTAATAAAGTATTAAAGGATCCAGACTTGAATTAGAAAAACAACTGTGTCTATTAAAGCTGAATTTCAAACTGCTGGAGTAAGATCAGGCAGGAAAGTTGTGGTTTATTCCAGAGCACCACCCACACAATTCTCTGAGTAAGTTACCAAATGACAGTAAATCTAACGAGTAAAATGCAAAACAAAGCTGTCGCATCTGATTAAATTCCCAGTGACTGAATGGGCAATGAACAAGAGATTTCCTCTAACTTCTCAAGCTTTCAAAATAAACCTTGTGTAGATGTACCGCCGCACATAAAATAAATTCCTAATTAACAACCATTCTTTGGCTATAAAATACTACATACGATGCAATAAACTTGAGGAATAGGTACAGGACTATGGTATGGGGATAAAACTAAAGCTTCCCTTTTGAAATCGACGCAGTTTTATGTTTGCACTCCAAACTTCAGAGAGTGAAATTTCAAAGTGCATTACAAAGTAGGTGCTAGCAGAAAACAATACCTACAGAGTGGTGGTGAAATAGCATTGACCACGGTTTAACTGACATCAGCAAATACACTACTAACTTTCAAAGACTACATAATCAGTGCTGTATGTAATTTTGAAAAGCATTTGCTTGCTTTGGGAAGTACTGCCAGGCATGGCAAATGCATTAACTTCCACCATTTCCAGGAGGTCCTAATTTCTAAGTTCTTTTCAACCTGTAATGGACACATATATTTTCCTTACATTTATAACCTGAATATGAAGGACTTGCTTTTGAAACTGGTGAGCAAGTTTAGGCACCCAGTCTGCAAGGCTGAGCCTGTCCCAGCCTGCAGAGGACAAGCACAACCATCACTGCTTTTTGTTGGGGCACAGGAGAGACCTCTCCCTGTGATGAGCACAGATGCTCAGCGTACCTCTGCCCTTCCTCACGCATACACAGCCGCTGCTCTTCTACCGGTACAAATTTGGGCACGGGTTCTCAAACTTCGGGACCAGCGGGCCGCTGCTGAGGGCCTTTATCCTGTAC
>NW_010400705.1:18263-25411 GCF_000710305.1 Buceros rhinoceros silvestris | reverse complement strand
ATTATATATATATACTATCTAATATACAAGGAACAATGAATTAAAGCACTTTAGGCCAGTTCAGAGACATACCCATTAACAGTATTTTGTGAGTTTATATTAAAGTACTGTCAATTAAACCAGTAATTCTATCAGCAAGAAAAATGTCCTTTTTATCTTGGACAATTAATAGTTTATGACTTTACGTTTTCTCCAGCCGATTTTGTGCTGATGAGCATTTCAACCAGATGATTTTAAAGACATACATTTAATGCCTTATACATTGACAGATACACACAAAATTGCCCCAAATGCTTCCCAGGTATTTAAGAGTTAATCTGTGAGCTGCTCATGCTAAATAAAATATAAGACATCATTTCTGATAGCAAAGAGGAAATGCAAAGCTAGGAATAGTTTCTCACTCATGAAGAGCGTATCGTGTAGTTAGATCTCATTAGGAAGTTCTGAGAGCGGCCAGGCGATGTGAAGTGTATGAGAACTCAAACTTCATTATCTTTGTGGGTTTTTCAAGCTGGCAGGAGATTTGCGTGTTGTTGTTCCATGGTTCCATTCAAAAAAATACCAAACCTTTGCTTTGTTGATGTTCTTATCAATGCAAACCGTAAAAGCATCAACAGAACCCTCAGTCTCAATTTTTACCTGCATGGTGATCTGATAACCTTGAAATGCCTTTAGCCTTTCTTTCTTTTCCTCTTCTTTTCCCATACTTATCCACGTATCTGTAACCAAGACATTGGCACCGTCTGCAGCTTCCAAAGGATCTGTTGTGAGAAGTAACTTGGTACCATACTAATGTGAATAAAATAAGGAAGATCAGGAAAACAAGGAACTTAATCTTCTTTTATAATGAAAAAAAGCTCTTTTCAAACTACTCTATTTTCAAACTACTAGACTATTTCTTAGGCTCCTACCTCTTTGGAGTATTCTTCAGTTATTTGAGTTATTCCAAAGTCTGGTTCAAAGCCCTGCCAAAAGAGATGATAGGTAACATATCATGGAAGCTACATAGCATCTTTACTGATTATTAACACTGGTTAGAAAAATACTGATTGAACTATTTGCCATGGGAAGAATGTCTTTCAGAACTGTAAAACTTGAGGAAATTATGTTGATTTTGTTGAAAGTTTATTTTGGAGATAAACTGGTAAAGTAAGAAAAATGTATTTCAGCAGTTACAGAATTAAATGCCTACATGTCATTTAATTTATCTGGTTTATATTTTCTATTGTATTACAATGCAGCACTCTAAAAAGATGCATCACCGGTCTGAACCGACCAAGATGCAACACTTCCACCAATCTGAAACAACTTCCAGAATTTTTTGGTGGGGAAAGAGGGCATTGGATAACTTTCTAACACTTTCTCAAATGCAATTATCATTATGATTTATACCACAGTCATGAATTTCCTCAGCCCTTCTGAATTTGGACTCAGTAGAATTACTCCCACTTTGCATCAAAATAACTGAATCAGGCTTCTGAAACTTGGTTTGGAAAGCTGACACTGAAGATACGTGCCAGCACCACCAGCTGAGGCCCTTGGGGAGTATCGAAGTGGCTGAGTCGAGAATGGGCAAAGTGTGCCCTCCTTACTCCACGAGCACGGCTTTCTTACCCTGGGAGTTGCAATACGCAGGTGCATTCCCAGTTTGGCAGCACTCGTCATGATGGAGTGGAGGACATTGTTTCCGTCCCCGATCCAGGTGACAGTGAGCCCCTTCAGCCCACCGAAGTGCTCCTGCCAAACGAATCAGACAGCCCTGGGGTTATGCTGCAGGTGTGCTGAGCAAGCTGCTGCCCTAGGGAGGAGGAGTTGATCAGACGGATCTGCTGCAAAGAAGGCTTCAGATGCTAGGTGCGTGGAACCGTACCTTTAATTGAACTTACTGCAGCTACAGGATGGTCACGGTGGGAAAGCCCCGCTGCGTCTTCCAGGAAGACTGAAGTGCTGCAGCTTCCTCCAGTGCAGGACGCATTGACCCATATGGCATATGGTGAGGCCCAGGCTGAGAGACACAGCGCCAGACGTACCGTAACTTTAGCGCCAAAGCTGTACTGCCATGGGTTGGTGCTCATAAACACTAGTGAATGGTGGAAATTCTTAGTTTAGAAGCAGTCCTAATGCCAAGGACAGCGCTCCTTCCAGCCTTCCTCCAAACTGTGAAAATATCCCTATTCAGGTTTGCTCTAGCTTTGCTGTCTCCGCAGAATGCTCTCTGCAGCCACGGCAGTGACCATGCCCTCAGAGGGCATTTAACTGTCACAGCGGCACAGGACAGCACAAAGCAATACTTGGAAATCAGCTGTGCCGCTCATGGCCTGCAGGGTTTGCTTTCTGTCGTACAGCCAAAGAGTGCAGTGATTTTAGAAGTGTGGATTACCCAAACTTGACACAGCATTAGAGCATTAACTGCAGCCTTGCCTGATGGCACTTACAGCCTGTACCCATGCAGCTACTCGGGCCCTCAGCCACCAACAGATGAGGAGGAACAAGAGTAGCAGGAGTTTCCTATCCAGAGCAGGACAATTCGAGGCCTTTTAGCAAGCCTTATTTTAAATATGCATATTTATAGGTACTTAAGTTGATACCAGAAAGTTTGTAAAGACATAACCAAATACCTCTAAATGCCTGCACTGTACAACTTCACCTCTTGACTCAAAAGACTAGTGAGGTGGTGGAGAGACTTCTATTCTTAGCTCAAAACTGGGCCATGCTACAATTGCATCGTAGTAGTTGGAAGCCAGACAGTGTTTCCACACTTTGTGTGACATGATTCAATGCTTGTCAGAGAGGATAAGCATCCGCATTGTAGAGCTGTACTAACTGGCAATCTTGCAGGCAGTCGCAGAAAAGATGCCAGAAGACTGAACAGAAAAAGAGCCGGGACTACCTCCTCCTCTCCTGGCAGCAGCTTCTCCTAAACAAATAGTTGTGAAGTTGTTACAGAACAACTGGCCTTTCTGCCAGCGACCACAATTTTGAATATTGAACTTGAAATATTGAATGACATTAAAAGGCCGTTGAAATATAAACCTAATGAAGTCCGAGGGTCCCTACAGTTTCAGGGCTACAACTATGGTACTGTAAAACTATCACTTTGTCAGTGAAGTTTGTTAGCAGCAGGCTCATTGGCGGTGGTTTGATGCAAAGGGGAGCAAATCAGGACCTTGTGGACATGGAAGTTATTTCCGTATAACAGCTCTGCAGGTCTCTAAGGATCTTTCAAAGTCCTTCCACATCTCCTAGTAATGGAGAAAGGCAAACTAAAGCATTTATTTAAGGGCTTGTTTCTAGCTAGAGCTTCAGTGATAGCTGAGCCATGAACCAACAGCCAGGAGCAAATGAGACAGCCCTGAGTCCTTTGATCTTACTGTTTAAAAATAGACATCAGCCTGTAATGCTCAAAGCACTGACTAGTGAGTCACAAATATACTGCTCATTTAAATAACTTCCACCTTATTGCTGCTACTCTGCATTAAAAGAAGCACGGTGCATACTATTTTTCTCCATTTTCCCAAGCTGTTACAGATAAAATCCAAAGTACTCGAGATGTCTGTATAATGACCCTCAATGCACACTGCAAATTTCAAAGCCACACCTGCAGTGACTACTGTACAGAGTGGACGTAGCTGAGGTAATCTTAATGAAGATGTTCAGCTAATGGAAGAAGACATAGGCAAGGCAGAATCAATCTCCGTGTGTGCAAGTGGAGCCTTTTTTATATATCCTGTGCTAAGCTTTACGCTGTCACCGGTACACGGCTGATGTTTCTCAAACCTCTTCAGCTAAAGCCAGCTCACTGTGACTGTGACTGTGACTGTACTGCTTATACACATACATCCTCAGCTTCCAAGAAAGATTAGATGATTGTGACGGTCACCACAAGAAAACTTTGAGGAAATATTAAAGCTACTGTATATGAGACATACTTTCCCCCCACCCCACCTCCCCACTCCCCTCCCCATTTTATAGTATATGCTTAAACAACTACACAGAGAAAATCCTGCTAAAAGTGTTTTGCCATGATGGTAACACTCTAGGTTATACCAGAACCTTTACAATACTTGCTGATCACCTGAGCCTCTGAAGATATTTTTTCCCCTTACATCACCTGCCAGTTTTTCCAAAGTCTATTTCATTGATGTAGGCTTTTTACCTCCTTGGGTGTCCTGCAGTTTCTCAAAATATCTATACTCCCAGTAAAGCCATATAAAAATAAACCATTTAGAAAGTCTAGAGACCTCCTCGCTTATGAATGCCTCTGTGACAAAGCAATCACTAGATGGTTGCCACAGTGCCACAGAATTTGGTTTTGCTATCCTCATGATACTCAGCACTGGTGAGGCCACACCTTGAGTACTGCGTCCAGTTTTGGGCTCCTCACTTCAAGAAGGATGTGGAGGTGCTGGAGCGGGTTCAGAGAAGGGCAACGAAGCTGGTGAAGGGTTTGGAGAACTTGTCCTGTGAGGAGCGGCTGAGGGAACTGGGACTGTTTAGTCTGGAGAAGAGGAGGCTCAGGGGGGACCTTATTGCTCTCTACAACTACCTGAAAGGAGGTTGTGGGGAGGTGGGGGTCGGTCTCTTCTCCCATGTTACGAATGACAGGATGAGAGGGAATGGCCTTAATTTGTGCCAGGGGAAATTTAGGTTGGATATCAGGAAAAATTTCTTTACAGAGAGGGTTGTGAAGCACTGGAACAGGCAGCCCAGGGAGGTGGTGGAGTCCCCATCCCTGGAGGTGTTTAAAAGCTGTGTAGATGTTATGCTGAGGGACATGGTTTAGGGACCCTGGCAGTGCAGGGTGAACGGTTGGACTTCATGATCTTAAAGGTCTCTTCCAACCAGACGATTCTATGATAAAAAATCCCTGCTAAATAATTAAAGACAATTTTACAGTCAACTTTCTTATCCTCATGATGTTTTACAATGTTTCATTCTATTTTTATCCATGCTTGCAGTGTATAAAACCCTGGGGAAAAAAAAGCATGCTCAGTGATTTCGCACTGTTGTATGTTTAGAGAAGACTGGTTTAACTAATCAGGGACATTCGCGTCTGCCTCTGCCTGGACTTGCTTCCAGCTGGGTTGAAACTCTGACACCACCGCAGATTACTTCTGAAATGCTTGACCCCAACAGCCAGAACAGCCCTCAATTAAAACAAGCTTTTGAATAATGAATCAATAATCTGTCCAAATTTAAAATGGAAAGCAGGGGACTAGTCAGAGATTTAGCCCTTTGGGAGACAGTGCAATTCAGTAAATGAGAAAATGGGCAAACTTGGATCTACCAGCTCTCAAACTGAGCTGCAGGCAGTTGCTGGGCCAGTTATCAGTTTCAATGTGGGAGACATTGTTTTTTGTCCTGGTTGTTGAAATGGTATATTCTAGAGGATCAGTCCAGACCTTAGCTGGATTTTCAAATTGTTAGAATAATGGTGATGATGATGACAATGGTGATGAATTTGAAGTCTGTAATAATTTAGGTCACACATGGAGGAGAAGTTGAGACTATATGGCATCCTTCAAGCTGGGCAACACTGTGAATTCATTATGCTATTTAAAAAGGAATCACAGATGTGATTATGCCAACCATTTCTTTCTGAAAACAAAATTTCTCTTTAGAACAGTGACGTAAAAAGCTGGTGGCATGTGGATCTACTCTAATTACCAGTCGGGCCATCCCGCAGTCAGCTACAAGTTACCTGATCTGGCCAGTAACATTAATATCAATTGAATCAATGTCAATACCCTGTTGGTCCCTGGAATACAAATTGTGTGGTGCTACTCTCCAGCCAAGCTTCGCAGAATCAGAAATGGAAGGCCACAGCTTCTGCCCAGGAGCCTGAGAGGCACTGGGTGGACTCACTAAGTGGCTGTTACGTGCCTTCAGCACAGACAGAGAAGTAAAGTGGCTCTGCATGTGTACAGTACTAGCACACAAACTCGTAGTCCTTAAAGGCCAAACCTCTAAACCCGCAAAATAAGGTTGTGTAATGTTTACAACCACTTCTAGTGGGCTATAACTCAAGAGCAAACGCAGCTCAACCCAATGTTTAAGAAAGAGAGTAGCATGCAAGCTAAGAAAAACATCCCTCTTGGCATAATGGCAGGGCACTAATCCTGACCACGGTATTAAAGGGCAGAGCTGGCTTAGACCTCGGACATATGAGGGGCTCAGGTAGAAGGGACTGGGAAAGAGGAAGTGGAACCTGAAGAATCTCACCCCATTATTCATGACAGGAGTACACATTGTGAGCAAGAACACCCTGAACACAGAATGAGAACTGACAGCCCTGAAAATAAACCAGCTGCATTGCTTGGGGAATGCAACAGACTATACTGAAATAATCGCACTAAAATCCTCCTGTGAAAAGGGAATCAGAAGCCATAAGCAAGAAGACATTCTGACAAAACTAACCAGGAAATTAGGCTGTTTCAGACAGATGAGAAAGTGCTTGAAGAAGATTCAAGAAGGCACGTGACAAAATTAATAGGATTTAGAAAATGGAAGAATAAAAACGTGGTAAGCATGAAGAGGGCCAGAGAGCAGGTAGTGCTCTGCTGACAAACGCAGCAGGAGAAATAAGAAGGGGGGGGGAAGGGGGAAGAGCAGGGTAAAAGTACATTTTGGGTATGTACTGACAGCAGGGAGGGGCAGATGCAGGCAGGAAAATAGTTACAGACATAAGGAAGAGGCATTGTTAAAGAGAAATAAACTGCACAAGATCTGTAATTATGTTTAAGTATAAGGCTAGCAGCCGGTGCCGCTGTTGTGGTTTGCATGTATCTATTAATCAAATAAATTGCTTTTGCATTGTAGGAAAGCAGTCCAAATGTTATATATGAACTTTAACTCATTTAAATAATCAGTGGTGCTATTCAACATCCCTACATTAATCTTATAGCAGGCAGTACTTGGATTACATCTTTTTACCCTGCCAAAAATCCCACAAGAACTGTGATTGTGGTAAGTAACAACTAGACCCTGTGACTCACAATTCTTCAAGCGTTAAACCTACTTCAGTGACCTGGTAAAGTTCATTATATGATTGAAATGCCATTTTATTACATGGTACTGGCTGTAAGACCAGTCTTTTCCACCTCAGTCTACAGTGCAGGGAGGAAAAAAGGCAGCAGATGGGCAGGTCA
>NW_010400705.1:15345-18109 GCF_000710305.1 Buceros rhinoceros silvestris | reverse complement strand
AAAGAGCAGGCAGTGCCAATACCCCCATCACCCTGCTGAGAGCTCCCCCCTGCCTGCCCCTCCCGCCTGGCTGAAAAAGCAACAATGGAAAGTGGGTTAGAAACCAGTGGTGCAGCATGCCCTTGGCTGTAGCGTGTTGAAGGCACAGTCCCCAGCCGCCAGTCCCAGGTCCCAGTAAGAGGCAATTGATGGACAGAGATTCAGCGATCCAAAGACCCTTTGTTAGTGGCTAAGCAAGGTTTATATACTCTCTGTTACGAAGCATTAATATGCATCATGCGATTATACATCTACCAGCAGACAACCATCACGCGAAGACACATCAGCCTTCACGCGACCATCCTGCGACAAAGTTCTAACTAGCTTCTACTAAACCTAAAGCAAAACAACTCCCATTATCTTATCTGTGTAGTCTCGTTCCCTCAGTACCCAAGGCCGAACCTTTGCAGCTGTTGCAACGGTTCTAGTACACGATTGTGTTCTCGGTTTCCTCACAAACTCCAAGGCTTACAGCTCACTAAAGCAATAACATCATGGCCTCCTTCTAACAATACTTCGCCAGCTACCCCCACACTTGGCAAAGTGGGATGGCCACCCAGCTGCCCCCTAAAGACCTCCTGACAAACTCTGGGCTAAGGATCCTGCTGGACAGGCTAGGGGAGAGATGGCACAGTTGGAAGAAACAGTGCTCTGCGTATCAGGCTGACTGGGAAAGTCATGCAAATTTTTAAAAGTTTCCATGCTGCCCAAAAGCTAGGCCATTCCTTGAGATCTCTCTAGGTGCTCACTTTGTCATGATACCTCTCTACATCAAATGTTTCTTTTGTTTGAGCACCTTTACGGTCCCTTCTCCTCACCATGTGAAACAGGCAGGCACACCATTTCCAAAGATGTCCTCCCCAGCGCTTGATGCAACAAGGACACGCACTGCTGTTGCTGCTGCCCTAGGTAGTCAAACCAAGGAAAAGTCCAGCCTGTGGGCTCATGTTCATCTGGAGCTTCTACCATGGCTGCCCTAGACAAGGACACAATGGAGGAGGAGCAGAGGATGATCGAGAGGACATGTACCCATTCCGCTAATCTCCATAGGTTTCACTCTAAGATCAGTGCAGAAGGAAATGCATCTCTAGAGGGTGACTGAGGTGCTCAGCGGTCTCTCCCCGATGGCTGGAGATGGAGTACCGGGCAATAGCAATCAGAACGTTTGTGACGTAGTCAATGGCCTGGATGAAACCAGGCTTAGGGGCAGAGATTCAATAACTGTGTAGACTGTGAGCCGCAGATTAGTCCTGAAGCCCATTATGCACAAGTGATAAAATGCTAGTAAATAAGGTGTGTGCAAGACAGAACCCTCTACAAAACACAATCATAAAATTCACCTGGTTTGCACTTGCACACAGTGTTTAAATGACATTACGATATTTAATGATTGATGATGTTTTCGTTATGGCTTACTGTCTTATGTAATTTGAACAGCTCATTGAGGTTGGCTCAATGTGTCCTCGCAAACGTACCTTATCCTGAGGTATGTGAAGCATTTTAGTCTCAACTTCACTAATTTTTGCTGGCCTTTTCATTTTAAGAACTGAAAATATTACAAAAAATACTAATAAAAGTAAGGAAAAAGTAATTTTTCACTAAAGATATGAGTTTTTCAGTATTTAAAGTTTAAGGCATGAATAATTTAGTATTACTCTCACTAGATCTTTTCTGCATTCTGAATGTCCCATAGCAAAGTCTTTGACAGCTGAGAAACACAGCTAAATGAATCAGGAAATTATTCGGCCTTCCCTTTCTCAAGCAGTGTGATTTTTATTCATTCAGAACGTAAACAAGGTCAGAGAAGTTCATCATAGTTGTCAACCAGTACTGCAGTATAATAATGGTTTTTATAACCCAGTTCCTCAGTTGATTGTAAAACAGCATAGCCCTTCTGTTCATCGATAAACAGCTGGTATTCAATATGGAAAACATTATCCTGCTGTCAAATCAACTATTCCATTAGATTAAACTACAATTTTTTTAAAACTATTCTTTGATGTGAGCAAAGTTTAAATAGGCTTAAGTGCCCGAACACTACCTGTTTGCACTGGTAGCATTAACTGGCTTTTCAAAACAAATTTGTTCAACCAATTTCCTAATATATGGATAGTGATTCCTTTTAAACCATTCACGGGCAGAGAGGAATCACAAGTAAACTACCGAGTTTTTTGAAGTCAGTGGGGAAATTTCCAGTGACTTTGGCTAAGCCAGCATCTCACCTGTATCTTAATACGTAAAGCCCTAAGCACATTTTTTGAATTGCAGCCTAATTCCAATTAAGGACTAATTTTATGCTTAACTTCAGTTCCACTACAGCTGATAGGAATAGGTAATTGTTTTAAATTAAACCGGTCCTTAATTATATTGCTAGATGAAGATCTCTTTTAAATAACAAATACCATGTAATTACTACTTAGAAAAATCTAGGAATAAGTGGTTTTGAACATGATTTCCTCAAATACTTACCAAGACCATGACTTACGAAAAAAAAAAATTAAATGAGGATTATATTGTTACCTGAAGAGTTAAATAATCAGCTAAAATCTGGAGAGGATGGTGTAAATTGGACAATCCATTGATTATTGGGATTGTGGCTTCTTTGGCCATTAGTTCCAGATCGTTATGCTTATAAACTCGAGCCATGATTGCATTTGCCATGCTGGACAGCACCCTAGAGGATGGCAGAAAACACCCAAATCAAACATAATAAATATATATTCCT